>NC_088396.1:27985687-28148187 GCF_034236695.1 Oncorhynchus nerka | reverse complement strand
GGTAGACCTACATATTAAACATGTTCTCTCAGTGTTAGAGCAGCTAAGGGCTCAGTCTGTACGTGATTCATGCCCACCCTTCCCCAGGAAGAGCCACTAAATTATCCAGAGGGGAAAGGCCTGCCAGACCAGAAATTAAGGAGGAAAAAACTTTTCAACGTGAATTATTTGCTGGACATGACTGTGGTGCCCCAGACATCCCTTTATAGCTCCGACTCCCAGCTTCAGAATGGGTTTCCGTCCCATTTTTCCTACTTCAGGGAACTGTCTACACTCCCCCCTTTACCAAACACATACACACACACACACGATCACCTCCACAGTTTCATTATCGCTCAGAGATGTCAACAAAGCCAGTTCTCAGCCCCCGATTTACTGCAGATTTCTCCCTGCAGTGTTTTGGGACACTAGCTGGCCACCGTAAATGACATGCTCCAATCAGTGTTCGGCATTGCAGGAGATGCCATTTGGGAAAGCCATCAGGGCCACTTTACGCATCTGACCTTCACGTGTCTGCATGCTGTAAATATCCCCCTGGCCCCTTTGTAGACAAGCTCAGAACACAGTAACTTGGAGCGAGAGAGAAAAAATAAGAGAGTGAGAGAGAAAGGAAAATAGTTCGCTCTTCACCCCAGGCACTGCCTCCTGCATCTGCCTGTCAATCAACCAGAACTACCAATCACCAGTCACGGATCATTCTCTGACCAATCAATTAGGGTTTCTCAATTAGGCCTTGTGATTGGAGTGTCCGCCCTGACATGGAGGGTTGGGAGTTCGATCCCAGGTTGATCCCCAGGACCCAGTCTGCTTGGCACTCAGCATTAAGAAGATTCATTTGTAGAAAGGCCCTGCGACAGACTAGCGTCTTGTCCAGGGGGTGTACTTGTACATCAAGCTACCTCACGCTACAGAAACAGGAGATAGGTTCCTGCTCTATTGGTCGTTATGGCTCGGGTCAAAGGGCGAGCCGAGCACAATCACATTATGGGTCCAAAGAGAAAAGCAGGATAAAACCAAGGTTAAGGTTAGAATTAGGGTTAGGGTTGAGGCTAAGGTTAAAGTTGAGCTAGGATTAGGGTTATGTTTAGGGTTAGAGTTTAGCCAGGGTGTGAACATGAAGCTAGGGTTAGGGGTCAGGGTAATGGCTAGGGTTAGGGTTGAGGCAAGCTGTGGACATGAAGCTAGGGTTAGGGTTAGGGTTGAGGCCTGATGTGGATATGAAGCTAGGGTTAGGGGTTAGGGTAATGGCTGGACTGTGGACATGAAGCTAGATTTAAGGGTTAGGGTTAGTTTTGAAGCGTGCTGTGAACATGAAGTTAGATTTAGGGGTTAGGGTAATAGCTAGGGTTAGGGTTGAGACGTACTGTGGACATGAGGCTAGGTTTAGGGGTTAGGGCAATGGCTAGGGTTAGTGTTGAGCTAGGCTGTGGACATGAAGCTAGGTTTAGGGGTTAGGGCAATGGCTAGGGTTAGGGTTGAGCTAGGCTGTGGACATGAAGCTAGGTTTAGGGGTTAGGGTTAGGATAATGATTAGGGTTGAAGCGTGCTGTGGACATGAAGCTAGATTTAGGGTTATAACATAAGAAGTGACATTTTCCCTCTCAATGATGTTCATTTATATCTGATTTAAATGTAAATATTAATCTTTCACTTTCTTTCCTTTTATTTCTGCCAAATCCTGATTTGACTTTAGAAATGTTATGCCCCGGGATGCTCAGTGTGTGGTGACGGGATGCTGGGTGTACACTGTTCCTGTGGAGTGTGTTAGTGACCTGCTTAACGGGTCAGTGGGAACTCTGGGTTTGGATGAACGCTGTCATGTGTGATAGAGGGGTATTAGAGGTGAGTTAGCCAACCGACACACCCAGATCTTTTCAAATAAGGTCACTTTCTCTTACATACACACCCTCACTTTCATTACACATGTGTGTGCATGTATTTGTGTATGTGTGTATTTGTGTATGTGTGTGTGTGTGTGTGTGTGTGTGTGTGTGTGTGTGTGTGTGTGTGTGTGTGTGTGTGTGTGTGTGTGTGTGTGTGTGTGTGTGTGTCACTCCTCAGATGGTAGAGCGGTGTGTCTGTCCAGAGCTCAGGCCGTGAAACCGTCCCTCAACGGCACATCTGGACACCACACCACTACTACAACACACTACTCATACATGAGCTACTACTCATCCAGGATCAATAAGGCTACCAAAATAAGATCTTCTAAGATTTAACTCATTTGATTTCATAACTAATGGATTATAACTCCTTATAACTTAATATGTAACTTGTAATTACATATTAATGCATATAAAATCATCCTGTATGCACAATTGACTTGAAGAGTGTTTAGAGCATATTTTTAGAGCATATTAAACACATAGCATATTAAACACAAACACATTGTAACACCTTATGTAAAGTGTTACAACTAATGTAAATTGCATTTTTTTCCTTAGTTGTCCTTTAGAGGATAAATGATTGAATCTAATTGAACTAAATAGCTTATTAAGTGTTATTGTTTCAGCTTGTAATGGGTTTAAACTGATTTGACCTCTGACCTCCGAGACATGTCCTCATGTCATGGGGTGTTTAGATATGGAGGCTGACAGAAAACAAATGTCCCTGTGAAAATGTAAATAATTTAAAGCTTCTGGGGGAAGTAATGTTCTGGAACGTTGGTTCTAGAAGGCAGAGCCTTTGTTGGGGTTTTCACCCAGAACAAAAACATGTGGGGTAAAACAATGTCTCAATTAAGACAAAATCTGTGAAAAAAACGTTTTTATTTTTTAAATCTAAACTTTTACTCTACAGTGGACAGTTCTAGGAAAAAGAGAATGGCTCACAGTGTGCAGTCTATCAAATGTGGATATAACATTAAAGAGCGCCTAGTTTTTTGTCAACAGAAAACAGCAGACAAGGACCAACCCTGCAATCCACCATCTCTAGCCCCTTGGCCGCAGCTTGGCACAACCTCCCCTCCCAGTCGTCACACACAGTCCAAGCATTGGCAGGAGGTTCTGGTTGGTTGGAGTTAGTTTAAATGTGAAAGGTTACTGCGGTGGAACCTGTCGAAGAGAGGGAGTATCAGGATCAAAACGACAGAGCTGGGATGCACTGAGCAGGTGTGTATGTGTGCTTGTGGACGTGCGCGTGTGCGTGTTTTGTGGAGGATATTGTTGAAGGTGGGAGACAGAGGGGGGTCTGGATTTAACAGATACGGTTACACAGCGAATCACTTACCAGTGCCGATGGGAGGGAAGCTATAAATTGACTAGCCATGCTGACACTTTTTAAAGCGAATGATGCTGCCCAGCGGCTGTACCTCCACTTATCTCCTCTAATCTGCTGGATGGAAACACACTCACCGTCACGCACAGTTAACATTAAATAACAGCTCTGTTACGAGAGAGAGAGAGAGAGAGAGAGAGAGAGAGAGAGAGAGAGAGAGAGAGAGAGAGAGAGAGAGAGAGAGAGAGAGAGAGAGAGAGAGAGAGAGAGAGACTTTTTCCTGCCACAAAATACCGCCCCCTGCCATTACCCCTAAATTTAGTGTGGGTGTTCTGGATGGCCACCCGTCCTGCGCCCTGCTGACATTCTGCTTTCATCCGTCTTTGTCAGAGAGGATGATCTGTCAGGCTGGCGGTCCTGTGGACATCCCTGGGTGTGACATGAACTTTCTGATAAGCTGTGAACAATGTTGTTGCATGTTAAGGATCCCCCAAAAGAAACATGATGTATTACCCCCCCAACCCCCTCCTCTGTCCCCTCATCCCCCTCCTCTGTCCCCTCACCCCCCTCCTCTGGCCCTTCACCCATCAGAGCACCTCCCAACAGAATGTTGTCATCTCATTGGCTAAACACAGGTCCCTCTCTGGCCTTTTCTCTCTCTGTCTGAAAATTTGAGCTGTCTCTCTTTGTCTGAACACTCTCAACATTGAAATACATACATGCGTAATTAATCAATCAATTCTTACTGGAGTAGTTCTTTATCACGCACGCACGCACGCACGCACGCACGCAACACAACACACACACACACACACACACACACACACACACACACACACACACACACACACACACACACACACACACACACACACACACACACACACACACACACACACACACACACACACACACACACACACACACACACACACACACACACAAATTTGCCCAGCACTAAGCCCAGGACCTTAACTCAGGGCCATCAGGGTGTGGACAGGCAGGTGGGGAGGATCCAACAGGGAGCTGCTTCCAGGGAGAGGCCCAGTCCAGCTGCCCTTTGTGTGTGTGTGCATGTGTGAGAGAGAGAGAAATCCACAGGAATCCACAGAAGTCACATTCATAGCACTGTGCCTTTGGAGGACTCCCTCAGCTATCACTAGACCTGGAAACACTAACTTACAGTATGTAAAAACTTCTGGACTTAATCCTAACTTGAGATGCACAGATGTCACTTTTTTCACTTAAGTCATGCATATGTCAGAAACATATGTGCATTTAAATTTGGTTTGGATTTGTCCCTATGTGAACTGAGGAACATTTGAATAACACCTACTCGATAGTTACTGCTTTCACCTCTACAGACCATGTAGTATCTATGGGGCATAGTTTGGAGGCTGTGTGTATTGCCTTGCCTGGGTGGTTGGGTGTATTGCCTGGGTGGCTGCTGGGTTGAGAGGGTTTGTTATCCCAGCTGTTTGGGGGAAAGCCTGCTCCCATGTGACCAGTGTTTCTCCAGCTGTTCCTGGATCAGCACCCCCAGTGCCCTCTGCACTGCTCTGCCAGTAGGACCCACTGAACCTCAGACTACGGTACACTACAGCAGCCTGTTACACACAGCCAGTCTCTCACTGTGTAGGTACCCACTAGGCCTGAATCTCAAGGCCAGAGTCTGGAGCACCAGGCCAGACTACACTACAGCCTGCTATACTGAACTTGGTGGGCCTTAACCTCCAGGCCAGTCCAGACTACACTACTAGAGGTTACCTGAGGAGAGCCCCACCATGCCCAGGAAAAGGAAGAGGAACAAGAAGAGGAGAGGGACTCCAGATTTCAACAGGGAGCCAGAGGTGGTGATGACACAGGTGTTCTCCACACACATATTGCAGAACACCGATCCCCTTACCAACCACGTCATCTCACATTATCTGTCACATCTGCTCCTGCCATGCCCTCTAGTGCTCATCCTGTGTCTCCTTGACCTCCCGCTACTCCCCCAGTGCTATCTCCCTCTCTCTGTGTGTGTGTTTTTTAAATGTATTTATTTCACCTTTATTTAACCAGGTAGGCTAGTTGAGAACAAGTTCTCATTTGCAACTGCGACCTGGCCAAGATAAAGCATAGCAATTCGACACATACAACAACACAGAGTTACACATGGAATAAACAAAACATAGTCAATAATACAGTAGAACAAAAGAAAACAAAAAGTCTATATACAGTGAGTGCAAATGAGGTAAGATAAGGGAATTAAGGCAATAAATAGGCCATGGTGGCGAAGTAATTACAATATAGCAATTAAACACTGGAATGGTAGATGTGCAGAAGATGAATTTGCAAGTAGAGATACTGGGGTGCAAAGGAGCAAGATAAATAAATAAATAAATAAATACAGTATGGGGATGAGGTAGGTAGATAGATGGGCTGTTTACAGATGTACAGGTGCAGTGATCTGTGAGCTGCTCTGACAGCTGGTGCTTAAAGCTAGTGAGGAGATATGAGTCTCCAGCTTCAGAGATTTTTGCAGTTCGTTCTAGTCATTGGCAGCAGAGAACTGGAAGGGAAGACGACCAAAGGAGGAATTGGCTTTGGGGGTGACCAGTGAGATATACCTGCTGGAGCGCATGCTACGAGTGGGTGCTGCTATGGTGACCAGTGAGCTGAGATAAGGCGTGGCTTTACCTAGCAGAGACTTGTAGGTAACCTGTAGCCAGTGGGTTTGGCGACGAGTATGAAGTGAGGGCCAACCAACGAGAGTGTACAGGTCGCAATGGTGGGTAGTGTATGGGGCAATGGTGGGTAGTGTGTGTGTGATTGTGTGGGCAGAGACAGGTGTGCTGGAGTCAGAGCAGATCCCCACCAGCTGCAACCTGTTCCATAATCAAGACCTCTACATATACTCAGTCCTGTCTCTTCCACACTGCCAGATCATAATCTCTGCTCAGTCAGTCCATGTTTCTAGCCGTTTGTTCCTGTTGTCCTGTTGTGCCTGTTTTCCCTTGCCTGACACTGTTTTCCTCTCCGTTACAGTTCTGCCTGCTCTGACTCTGGTCCCTGTCTCCAGTCCGACTTCTCGTCAGTCCTGCTACTCTGTCCTGGATTCCCCACTCTATCCTCCCTTGGATGCCCTCCGGACCTGCTTACCCTGTCTCAACCCCTGTCGCTCCAGCCTCAGCCTCCGCACCTGGTTTCCTGCAACCCGCCCAAGCTTCCCCTGACCTCCACTCCATCTTCCCCCCGTGTTTCAATAAATACCTTGGTTACCTCATCCCAGTCTCCTCGTCTGAGTCTGCTCTTGGGTTCACCTGTTCTGCTCCGCGTGACAGTATCCCTGTTTATACCTGATGCTAGCATGTGTCCTTTGTCCTGATCTTGTCCACATTCTGATTGTGCCCACATATTTAGACAGCTGTAGACAAATAAAACATGCATTATCTGACTGTGATCAGATATTATAAGTGTAATCAGACAAGAACAGGACAATATCAGGATGAAGGATGCATGTTAGAAGAAGGTATAAACAGGGCTATAGACACATTAGTAATGAGGACATCAGGTCACAGCACATTGTTTCACTAGATGAATCGGTATACGTGCGTCATGTCGGAGGGGTTAACTTTGATCTGCTGGAGGCATGTCCAATTAAAATGGCGAGAGCTCTGACTGTCAACAGCCAGGTGTCGTGAGTTAAGTGGAATTTAGCACATGACGCGATGAAATTATACGCTCGTCTTACAAGGTATGAGACACCAGTCATTCAGCTAAATTCTGGACAAACTGTTTTGTCAGAGGAATACCCTCCCATGAGTCTGTGCGTCCAGTATAAGAATTTAAAAAGTTAATGGACCAGACAGCCTTACCATATTCAACAATAACAATCCCTATTTTCTTGCCTTTATTTACCGGGGCCCGGGGGTCTCTATTTACTTTGAATGTGTATTTATAAGGGTGTGTGTATGTGTGTGAGGGACCTGTTCTGCACAGGGGTTAAACTGTCCCAGCTGGTCCTACATGTCTGTCATCAGAGCTATTACAATCCCCCTGCAGGGGGGAGAGGGAGAGACATGGGCCAGTGACCTTGAAACCAGTGCTGAACATTACCCCCCCCCACACACACACACACACATATATATATATACCAATATACCTCTCTCAGACTTAGTTTCTATGTGTCTATATAAATGTGTTCATTTGCTACATGCAGGCTGATTGGCTACGAAGTTTGGCTGATTGTCAGACAGCCAGGAACATATTTTTCACACAGCCTGGCCATTTCAGCCAAAGTAGCATTAGCACCCTGCCCTACAGAACATTAAGAAACTCAGTTGCCGTGGAAATCTTTAACGGAGGACAAAGTGCTAATGCTACAATGGGACTCTAATGAGCGAGCGTCAGTGTTAATTTCTCTGTTCGACAAAGGGCCTCTGTGATCCGTCAGTGTGTCAGCGGTTAGCAGCTAAGGCCTGTGTGCTGTAGCAGGTGTGTCCTCCACACTTCCTCCGTGCTGAGACACACGGCATGTGTCAGCTCAAAGACAGCATGGGGGTCCGTGGCTGTGGAGGGGGGCGGGGGGGGGGGGGGGGTCAGCGGGCGGGAGGGGTCCTGCTGGGGGTTATTTGGATCATGCACAGAGTGGTCAGCCTGAACGACAGCTCATTTACATCTCCCTGCGTAACTCTGTAGCCGTGACATCAGAAGCTCCTTATTTTCCCACCAGGCCTCTCTGGGCTGAGGCCTGATGATGATTGTTACCTGTCAAGGGTTTGGCTGAGAAACCCAGTGGAAAGAAGAAGAGAGAAGAGAGAGGGATAGTGAGACAATAAAAGAGAAGATGCAACAGTGCGAAGGCTCAGAGAAGAGTGAGGAGAACAGGATAAGAAAAGAGTTAAGAAGGCTGGCTGACTGGGTGACTGGGTGACTGGGAGGCTGGGTGAAAGTGAGTGTTTGAGGGGCTTTGTGTGCTCAAGAGAGTGTTGGGGAGTGTTGAGTTTCTCAGAGTGTTGTTGTGAGGCTAATGACTCAGCAGCCATCGTCTCATCAGAATTGATAAAGATAGAAGAGATTTAAACGTGTTACATGTCAATAATAATTTGTTACATGTTACTAGTCATTTGTTACACGTCATTCACAATCTGTTACATGTTATTTCAATTATGAATTCCAAGTAAGCCCTGCCCATGCAGAGATACTAATAGCCAGGACGGGACGGTAAAACCTTTCCAACGCGGAGAACAGTAAGAACTGATCCAGCAGGGTACTCAAGATCTCTGGAGGAAACTTTGCCAGGGTCAAGTTCTGCTACCTCTCTTTCTCAAATTAGAGCCTCCAGTTGGTTTGGAACACCCCTAAAATATCTCTCTCAATCCACTTCCTCAATCCACTTCCTGTAAAGGGCAGGAACCATTTGTTACTTAGGATGTATTTATTCTCACCAACAGCGCTGTTAGAGATCCACTGTCATAGGTACTATAAGGCTATTTTGGGGAATCAGGGTGTCACATTGTGATGTCATCATTCCTTCTTGCCAAAGGAAGGGTGATTTTACATTGTGATCTGGGCCTAGATGAGTTGGCATGCTGGTTTTGGGGCTCTGGATGGTTTAGCTTAGCGGTGGCTGCTAGGTTTTAAAAGTGGCTCAGTTGGGGATCCGGAGAGGAACACACCTCACCCAGTCTGGTGGCTTCTGGGTAGTAAAAAAGGGCACAGGAATGATCCCATTTGTGACTTTTCATTGAGCCCGGTGCAGGGATCCAGCACGGCCCCAGTTAGCCAGCTTCTGATCAGGGTCCTGCCATGAGCCCAGCGATGACTACCACATCATTAAAGTGACCACCAACTGAAACAGAAACACCCCTCTGACGCCTACGCATGCCACTTCACCCTTCTTTAAAGACCAACGGTTAAATCAAATGAAAGTTTACAGAAATACATCTATTCCAGCATTGTGGTTCTGGGTGTGAAAACATTGTAACACACGAGTTGCGGTAAGAAAATTGATTAAAATGTATGTTAAATGATTTGGCTCATTTTCACACTGCTATCGGATAGCCGAGTGTGATCTGTACCATATTACGGCTGGCATGGATTGGAGATTAGTCCGCAGCTGTCTCAGTGAACCTTATCGTGCCGGTTTCCCGGAGAACAGGATAACCTTTTCGTCCCTTGAGGGCGAGCGGCTGGGACCACCTGACATCGGATCGCCTTCCTGGAATTTGGGGAACGGCGGTGTCCGTTCATAGAGCCCACCCCACGAGGGACGTGGCATCCCTGAATTGTGTTTATTTGTTGGCACCCTGTCGTGAAAACCTTCCCATCAACTGCATATTAATCTTGTCAGCGAATTTCCAAGGCTTTTTTTCTCCCCTCTCTTCAAAACCACTCCGCCACACCACGACCTCTTGATTAATTTATGACCCTCTCCTCACTTCTCCAGTCCTCCCTGTCCTCCTCCCTCTCTCACTTTCCCCTCTTCTCTCCTCCATGTTCCTTTCTCCTGCCCTACTTATTTCTCAGTATTCCTTTGCCCCCGTTACACACGAACACACACACACCTTACATACACACACATAAACACGTAGTAGCCCTGTCCTTTGCTGACACATCGGCCTGGCAGGCTGGTCAGGGCACACCAACATCAATTTATGGGCTCAGCACTGGGCACCTAGAGGACTGCCCTTTCCCCCTCGGAGGAATGAAGGGATGAAGAGAAGCAGAGAGAGGAGGAAGAGTCATGGCAGAAGGTAGTCTCCTTGAACCTTTTTATCTCAGTGTACCTCTCTTGGCTTGCCGACACAGCAGTAGCGACAGGCTCTTGTAAAGTGGTGTGTATAAACAAGACAAGGCCTTCGATGCGCATTCCTATGCTTTTCCCTCACTTTTCTCTCAATTATCAGGTGCTTAATATGTGTGTTTTATAGGCTTGGGCCAAACATGTGTGCTGGGATTCGGGTTGCTGGGGTCTGGGAGTTTAGAGGCCCTGAGGGACCTATCCACACCATGAGACCACAGCACAGGCAGCACTGTGGGTCCCCCAGCACCACACACACACAATCACGCACACACATTTGGCACACATAGCAACTGCAAAATACTACACACACTACACTGGGAGATTGGACTCACGTTGAGGATCTGAGCAACCAAGAATAATACTGCAGACAGTAGTCAACAACATATCATGACATCACTGAGCTTATTTACTTGGGTGGGGAGATCAGCATTTCTGTCTAAATTTGGAAGGCTGTTGAGTTCCAAGCCACGTTGACAGGTTGACAACTAATGGAAAATGTCTCTGAAACAAAATGTCTGACACTGAGGCTTGTGACTGTGGGTGACAAAAACAAGTCCAAAAAGACACACGGGCAAGTAATTAGTCAAAGCTGAAATTACTGACTATTCAGCTCCTCACGTCAACTGAAATGCAGAAACTCACACCTGGTGACAAGATCAGGAGTCAGAGGGTTGTCTGCCACTCAAAACCCAAAGGTCACCCATGGTCACCCCGTCACCACTCTCCCCCTGTCCTCCCACCCTCACCTCGTCTGCACTCTCCCCCTGTCCTCCCACCCTCACCACTCTCCCCCTGTCCTCCCACCCTCACCTCGTCACCACTCTCCTCCTGTCCTCCCACCCTCACCTCGTCTCCACTCTCCCCCTGTCCTCCCACCCTCACCTCGTCACCACTCTCCCCCTGTCCTCCCACCCTCACCTCGTCACCACTCTCCCCCTGTCCTCCCACCCTCACCTCGTCACCACTCTCCTCCTGTCCTCCCACCCTCACCTCGTCTGCACTCTCCCCTGTCCTCCCACCCTCACCTCGTCACCACTCTCCCCCTGTCCTCCCACCCTCACCTCGTCACCACTCTCCCCTGTCCTCCCACCCTCACCTCGTCACCACTCTACCCCTGTCCTCCCACCCTCACCTCGTCACCACTCTCCCCCTGTCCTCCCACCCTCACCTCGTCACCACTCTCCTCCTGTCCTCCCACCCTCACCTCGTCACCACTCTCCTCCTGTCCTCCCACCCTCACCTTGTCTACACTCTCCCCCTGTCCTCCCACCCTCACCTCATCACCACTCTCCCCCAGTCCTTCCACCCTCAACTTGTCACCACTCTCCCCCTGTCCTCTCACCCTCACCTCGTCACCACTCTCCCCTGTCCTCTCACCCTCACCTCATCACCACTCTCCCCTGTCCTCCCACCCTCACCTCGTCACCACTCTCCCCCTGTCCTCCCACCCTCACCTCGTCACCACTCTCCCCTGTCCTCCCACCCTCACCTCGTCACCACTCTCCCTGTCCTCCCACCCTCACCTCGTCACCACTCTCCCCTGTCCTCCCACCTCACCTCGTCACCACTCTCCCCCTGTCCTCCCACCTCACCTCGTCACCACTCTCCCCTGTCCTCCCACCCTCACCTCGTCACCACTCTCCCCTGTCCTCCCACCCTCACCTCTTCACCACTCTCCCCCTGTCCTCCCACCCTCACCTCGTCACCACTCTCCCCCTGTCCTCCCACCCTCACCTCTTCACCACTCTCCCCCTGTCCTCCCACCCTCACCTTGTCACCACTCTCCCCTGTCCTCTCACCCTCACCTCGTCACCACTCTCCCCCTGTCCTCTCACCCTCACCTCATCACCACTCTCCCCCTGTCCTCCCACCCTCACCTCGTCACCACTCCCCCTGTCCTCCCACCCTCACCTCGTCACCACTCTCCCCCTGTCCTCCCACCCTCACCTCTTCACCACTCTCCCCCTGTCCTCCCACCCTCACCTCGTCACCACTCTCCCCCTGTCCTCCCACCCTCACCTCTTCACCACTCTCCCCCTGTCCTCCCACCCTCACCTCGTCACCACTCTCCCCCTGTCCTCCCACCCTCACCTCGTCTGCACTCTCCCCCTGTCCTCCCACCCTCACCTCGTCACCACTCTCCCCCTGTCCTCCCACCCTCACCTCGTCTGCACTCTCCCCCGTCCTACCACCCTCACCTCGTTTCCACCTCCATATATCCTACCACCCTTACCCCATCTCCATTCTCCCCCTGTCCTCCCACTCTGGCAACTATGGCTCCAGCCTGCCAGCCTTCCAGATTTACCGCCACGCTGAAACATGGCGAAAGGGATCTGGCACTTTCAGAGTACACCATGCGAGAGACGGCTGCAAAGGCAGACGAGTGTCAGGGTGGAGAGTTCAGAGGGCAAAAATAACAGAGACAATGATCGCGGTTATAAATTCTGGCGCAGACGCATCAAGCTGTCCACGCGCTCCTTAGGTAGGGTGTCAGGCCATTGGAAGTGAAAACATTAACCCCATCCTGACTAAAAAGGTCATAACTCACAGCCCAGCTCTGACATGAGTTACTGTCGCTCATTACGGCTGGACAACCTGTCTTCTACTCCCTCTCTCTTTCTATCTCTCTCTATGTCTCTCTCCCTACTATCATTGATGTGATGGTGGGTGGATGTATCCATTGCTAGAGTCTCTGGAGTGTTAAAAGATACTCTTACCCCCTAAAAAATGTGAATGCCCCAAGTGTGCAGCGAGAGGAACCGAAAGCAGTGGTGGTGTCACCCACACTTCATTTTTACAATTCGAACACAACGCTCTCATATGATATGGGCTGTTATTCGGGTGTAATTTATATTCTACTCAGGCAGTGTGTGAGGCAGCTTCAGAATGAGGCCCCCCCACTGCTTAGTGGCACTCTGCCCAGGCCAGACCTCTCTGCCCTCACTTCACCAACACTCTGAAAACCTCACCAGAGAGAGGGAGAGAGAGAGAGCAGTCCTTAACACCCCAGACCAACTCTATTCAAGACCTGTCTTATCTACGATCACCTCATTTCCAACCTTTGATTTAACCTTTGCTAAATAGAAGGGAAACTCATTTATTTGTAAAGAAATATATACAAAAAGGATAGAAGGGACAAACATAGCATTCAAAGGGGTGGTTATGTGTTAATAATTCTTCTTAACTACTTGGCTAAACCAAGATGAAATACGAAGAGCTTAAATCAACATAGCCTTTGAATGGACTATAACAGTAGTAGTGCATGATAAATGAAGGATTTATATCGTTTTACAGATTTTTTTGTCACAGTAATTTGGGTATGAAATAAAAAGTGCTGCCAAAGTGGTGTAATCGAAGCGTGGGAGTCACTGTGTGCTTTAGATAGATTTATGGCCCTGCCGCAAGTTAGCCAGATAAAATGTTACTTGAGAGCAGCTGAAAATGTTAGTAAAATGAACAGAGGAATAGAGAGGAGAAGAAGGGAAAAGCCTAAAGAAAGCTTAGAGACCAGGATAACACATATCTAATGATCTCACACATGGCACTTATCTTCCGAACAGCTGAAAACACCATTTTTTGCTCCACCATCGATAAAACATCCAAAGGGAGAGTACTTTCAAAGAGATTTAATCTGTTTTCCTTCCTTCCCTCCCCTCCATCCATCCCTCCATCCCTCTACAGCTAGCACCAACCTCTGGAGATCAGGCCTGACTCTGTTTAGCCGGCTGGTGATAAAAAGGTTATCTGCAATGTATGAAGGTGCTAAGCAGAGATCTGTCAGTGTGAGCACGCCTGGGGGCTAGTCAGGGATGGAGTGCGAGGTTAGAGAGGAGGGGAGGGAGAGAGGGAGGGAGGGAGTGAACCGCTTAATGGTTTTATTGAATTAATCACGAGTGAGAGATCAGCCATGGCCAGAGGCAACCACAAGGCCCTAGCTGTATAGCTGGAGCTACACGGCGAGGCGGACGGCAGGGCGGTGATCCCAGCCCATTGGAATGCCTGCTCAGAGCCATGAAAGAATAGACGACTTCAATTGGGTTATTGGTCTGTGGAGAGACTAGTGCGGCAGAGAAAGGAGAGGTCCTTTAACTTAATTAAACACTAATATGAAGCAGTCAGTGACTCTCCCTCTTTGTTCTGGGGGGGGCTTTGGAAAGAGGGGGGCTGAAATCTCGACCTTTGTGAATCGTGGTGTCCAGCATGAGGTGAGGTGGGGGGGATTAGACGAGGATTAGACTGTGTGTTTTGGTGGTGTGTGTGTGCTTGTGTGTGTGTGTGCGTGTGCCCAAGCTGGTGTTGGCTGCCCGGTCCGGTCAGAGGTCTGATCACTGACACCAGGATTACCCTGAGCTCAGAGCCCAAACCTTCCTGCTGACAGATGACTGGGTCCAACACACACAGGAGACACACACTTTGCACCCTCATCTGACCTCTGGATACGAGTGTGTCTGTGTGCTTGTGTGCATTATGTGTGTGTTTGTTTGGATCAGTGATCGTAGTGAGCGGGCAATAATCCAACAGGCTGGCAGCCAGTCTAACCTTACAGGAGGATAAATATTAGCTACTCAACTCTGAAATATGGAAAGAGTGAATATACTAGCATTATTGTCCCTGCAATCTGCCTACATTTACCTTTGCTGACAGTAGAGCTGCTAGAGAGTCAGAATCTACCCAATGTATAACATAGCAAAGATGTAAAACAACTAGATTCCAATGGTCTGGAATAGCTCATGAAAATATCTGTTAACTTTGCCCCATATTAAACTAATGCATCGGCATTCCCAGATAATTACTATATTGTATTTATCAGTTTCACGGTGGTAATAAAAGACTAAAGAGCATGTTTGTTTCTGGTTGACTGACAGTTCGACCCTGTTTCTGGGTGGTCTGGGGGGTGGGGGATCTTTGACAGGCCATCCTTACCCTCCTTTCAGACATTTATTTTATTTTCTTCTCTCTTTAAAAAAAAGAAGCTTTAAAGGGAATAGCCGTGCCCACGTCAGGCTTCAATTTCTCATCCCTAAAGGCTATCCTGACATGTTAGACACAGATTCCACATGTTCCCCTTTAAATGAGCCACTCTTTCCCTTTAAAGATTCCACCCCTTCTCCCTCTTGGGCTATTTTGACACACTTTGACATGGTTCACTCTGCACTCATTACTCACAGGCATTTTTGGAATAGCTTCTGATTCCGTCTGATTATTCCATGTTTCCTCGACTTTGTAGCTGGTTTTGACACCTTGATTCAATGGTAGGTCAAACCGAGACATGCCCACTGGAATAGAGCATCCATGCCATCTCTCTCGCTACACTACAGGATGTTTGGGTAGTTAGCCTCCCTCAATGTGTGTTAATTGTTTGTGTCTAGGGGTAGATCACCAATTATCTCTCCAGTCCTCCTATGCTGCTGAAGTGAACTGATATGGGTAGTTATCTTCTCCTAGTCCATACAATATGTTCAACACACCTGCAGTTAGGCCTTACAGTATATATATATTTTTTTTATTGAACATTTATTTAACTAGGCAAGTCAGTTAAGAACAAATTCTTATTTACAATGACGGCCTACCCCGGCCAAACCCTAACCCGGATGACGCTGGGCCAAATGTGCGCTGCCCTATGGGACTCCCAATCACGGCCGGTTGTGATACAGCCTGGAATCAAACCAGGGTCTGTAGTGACGCCTCTAGCACTGAGATGTAGTGCCTTAGACCGCTGCGCCACTCGGGACCAATTGGTCAAATTAAGGTAAGGGAAGAACTACGTTCATGTACTATAGAGAAACATTCCAGTATTCAGGCTGACTCAATCATGCAACTCAAAATGAAACTTTTGACCTACGAGGTAAGGACAGCAGGGTGCACAAAGCCCTACAGTGTGTTTGTGAGTGTGAGTCTGTACAGTGCAATATTTACGATGTGGGTACAGGTTTTTGGGATTCTTTGATGTAAACTCTATATAAACCTGTATGTCATCGTTGCTATGTGTTTGTGGTTTGGTCCTATACGTACTGGTTCCTGTGTTCCCAGATCGCTGCGTTTATAGATCTATGCAGCCAGGCTTTTCTGACACAGGAAATTGTCTGTCTGTCTGGGGGATTGTGGGCCCTCTGTCCAGCCTCCTATGAGATTCACTCCCAATGTGACGGTAGGAACTTCATCACAATGACAGACGCACTGCACTCTACACTCCACTCCCCAGGAAAACATCCCACAAATTAGTTTCAGCCTTTTTAGAGCTTAGATTGATTATTTGTTTGGACATTGTAATTTCTAGCAGTTGTTTGCATTACTTTGTACATAGTTCTATGTAGGAAATACATAGTTTGTTGAGACCATTTACATTTAAATTAGTATAATTTCTGTGAAATACAGTGCTTTGAGAATGTATTCAGACCCCTAGACTTTTTCCACATTTTGTTACGTTACAGTCATATTCTAAAATGGATAACATTTTTGAAAATACTCAGGAATCTACACACTATACCAAATAATGACAAAGTGAACGCAGGTTTTTAGACATTTTTGCAATAGAAATAGCTGATTTACATAAGTATTCAGAACCTTTGCTATGTGACTCTAAATTGACCTCAGATGCATCCGATTTCCATTGATCATCCTTGAGATGTTTCTACAACTTGATTGTAGTCCACCTGTTGACTGGCAAATGACAGTCTTTGCCAAAAGGCCCCTAAAGACTCTCAGACCATGAGAAACAAGATTTTCTGGTCTGATGAAACCAAGATTAAACCCTTTGGCATGAATGCCACGCGTCACATCTAGAGGAAACCTGGCACCATCCCTACGGTGAAGCATGGTGGTGGCAGCATCATGTCTGGATGAAACCTGGCACCATCCCTACGGTGAAGCATGGTGGTGGCAGCATCATGCGGTGAGGATGTTTTTCAGCGGCAGGGACTGGGAGACGAGTCCGGATTGAGGCAAAGACGAACAGAGAAAAGTACAGAGAGATCCTTGATGAATACCTGCTCCAGAGCCCTCAGGACCTCAGATTGGGACGAAAGTTCACCTTCCAACAGGACAACGACCCTAAGCACACAGCCAAGACAACGCAGGAGTGACTTCGGGAGAAGTCTCTGAATGTCCTTGAGTGGCCTGGCCAGAGCCCAGACCTGATTGAACATCTCTGGAGAGACCTGAAAATAGATGTGCAGCAACGCTCCCAATCCAACCTGACAGAGCCTGAGAGGATCTTAAGAGAAGAATAAAATAAACTCCCCAAATACAGGTGTGCCAGGCTTGTCGTCATAACCAATAAGATTTGAGGCTGCCAAAGGTTCTTCAACAAAGTACTGAGTAAAGGGTCTGAATACTTATCACATTTACATATTTCAGTTTTTTTATTTAATAAATTAGCAAAAATTTCTAAAATTCTGTTTTTTCTTTGTCGTTATGGGGTATTGTGTGTAGATTGAAAAATTGAAAAAAACATTTAATCAATTTTAGAATAAGGCTGTAATCTACCAAAATGTGGAAAAAGTCAAGGTGTTTGAATACCTTCCGAAGGCATTGTATGCCCCCTCCTAATGCTTTAATGATGCTCATTGCAATAAATGCTTTGTGTATTTAGGCTACTTCATGGTTTGTAGCATAATACGGTCTACTATATCCATTTATCCATTTGACAAAGATATTGTGCTCAGTAGCTACTTTGTGAAAGTGTATGTATTCCATTAGTTTCCACAGTGTTTTTCCTTTCACAAACTAAGTCCTCACTGCTTGTGTGTAATCCGGATTTATGTCAAAGTATATTTAGATAATAACTGATTAAACCTTTGACAAACATCTCATTCCATGTCATTTCATCCATCAGCCCTGCTGCTTTAAAACCTACTCCATAAAACCTCAGGCAGAGTGCCGTTGTTCAAGTGTTTTTGGAACAAATCGGAGCAGAGCTAGTCTAATGGGTTTGTATTTATTTTCTGTGTTTAATTGGACAAATTAATTGCATTCCAGCAGTGGAGTATAGTGGCATTATTGTTCTAGAGAATAAACACGGAGAGGTCCAGCATGGACTATAAAACTGTAGGATAAACAGGGCTCTCAAAGGAAAGTATTGAATGTCTGTTTATGGGTAGTAATATGAAGTGCAGGGCTCTAAAATGACTAATTACATCAGCTATGTGGATTTCTGGGGAGAGCTCTTGAAAGGTGAAAGTGTGTGTGCGTTTGTATGTCTGTTTTCCGATAATGGGATGGATGTGTGTCTGTTTCTGTATTTATTTGTGTGTGCGTGTCCATGTCCGTGTCCGTGTGGGGGGCTTCATAAGGGCCCAGGGAGGGTTGACCTCGGTGCGGGGCAGGGGGAGAAATGGTTTCCTCTCCCCTGATCTCTCCAGACTATTAAACCATGTTCCTCTCTTCCGCCCAGATGAGTGGAGGCGTGCTGCTGACCCACTCGACATGTGTGACTGCCTGACGCTGTGGAGGGAGCGCCACCACTTTCACCTCCTCGGGCTGCAGTATAACAGCCATGACTCTCTATGGAACACTGCTGGAATGGATCATGCGGAAATGGGAATCCTATTATACAATATTTCCATCTACTTTTTAAAATGTTGAAAGTGGAGATATAATATATAATTATATAATAATATATATAATAATTAGATGGAAATCATGGTTCATCCACATGACCGCTGTAGCTTTATGAATGTGGTGAGAGATAGAACAGAAAGAATGCAAGACACACTAACCATACGGGGTTATTCAGAAAAATAACGCCACAGAAAATTCAATTAGAAACTAAAGAAAAAGAGAGGTAAATAAAGAGAGTAAAAGGGCGGAGGCAGATAAAGGGAGCGTTCATATGGTAACTACCCCAGAGAGAGGTGGTCAGAGCTGGGCATGACTGAGCGTTCTGCCACCTCATCACTTAGACCCTGACTGGATGACCACCAAACCCTCGCCTTCTCCTGCCGCGCTCCCATAGCAACCAGGTTATGACTCAGGGTCTCCTCGGACCGATCCGCCACCCCATATCTTAGTCAGGTAGCTGCAGGCTAGAGTGCTGGATGCAGATTTAACCTAACACATGGCTCACTATTGGAATGACTTGTGAAATGATTCACTCACTAACTGACTAATTGTTAACTTACTGTTCACTGTTTCAATCTGTTCGAAAAGCTGAACACGTCCTCCAGTTCAGCAGGTGTTGCTCATAGCTCATCTGAACAACTTCTCAGACTTGTTTGCGGTTGCTAAGCAAAAGCATCCAAACAGAGGCCAAAGAAATGCCACACTGACACTGTAATACTAGAAGACATATACATCTATGTGAAAGATAGGGGTCATGTTCTGTTTGAACTTGAACACTATAGATAATGGATTATTTGGGGTCTGTCACCTCCATGCTGTGGTATGCAACGAATATGATGACGATGCTGTATTGATGTGGAGTTTGGATCAGTGGTCAGTCAGTGTTGGACCCTGTCCTAACCTTAACCATTATGAGCTGAACAGCAGAACAGGTGCTAGGGCTGTAATCTACACTTGGATAGGGGCCTTTAGATTCACATGGACGCCATATGTGGCTACCGCCAAGTGTTTTGGGAAAGGTAAGCCTTCCACCCAGTGGTCAAGTTCAGTAGTGTAGCCTACTGTCTCAGCTAGGTCACCTGTGATACAAGTCAGTATTAGACTTTGGGAGATGTCGTAGAAACTAGCCACTAGGACCAACAGTGAGTGTCTGCCTCACCATACGGTGTGCAAAAGGTTTCATGTTCGAAATCAATGAAAGAATGTTGTTTTTGTATTAAGCCTATCCCAAACCTCAACTCTTCGGCGTTAATGCCTATATTTTACCATAACCTTAAACATGTGGATTTAATGCCTCTGGTGCATTAGAGGCCTGTTAGAAACCAGTGATAGAAAGTTGTTTTTGTTTTAAGCCTGTCCCAAACCTTAACCCTTCGGAGATAATGCCTAACCTTAAGATTTCAGCATTAATGCCTAAACTTAACCTTAAACTATTTGAAAGTTGACATTTGGAACACCTTTGAAATTTGAGAAACATAAATGAACGTTTAATTCTGACGTGAGACTGCGGGAGCTTGTGACTGTCTAAGCCAATACACTACTGAAGAAAAAGACGACTGTTTTCTCTCTCACTCCAATCCAACAGTGTCCCACGGCGGACTATTTTGGAAAACATTGTACTTGGCACACCTGATACACCATGTCATCATATTATCTGTACAGCCTCTTAACACTGTACATATAGGAGGGGTCCTCTGCATGAACGCAGCAATTACGATACATATCTGCTTTCGACCTGACCTGTGCTTATAGCTTACTTTTTGATAGTTATTCCATTCTCTTATAAACACTGATCTTGAAACTGGATTTGTCAATCCATAGTAATTTATCCAGGAACACCTTTTAAATAAGACTACTAGAGGTAAGCACTTATTCTAAATTTCTCTCTGACAGTTTACTCATCTGAAGAGCCAAGAGTCTGTCATTTTCAAGAACAGTCACAGCTATGGAAACCACTGCCATTTCTCCCAGGTACACTGGCCTGTTGTCTGTGAAAAGCTATGAAGCTGAAATGAATAATAAACTCGGGGTCCGTGAGTATCTGTAGCCACAGTGCAGATGACTGAGATGGAGGGAGGAAACATCATAAACATTTCACTCACTGTGTGCTATAGCTGTTATGGGTGTTCGGTTAACAGCCAGAATATGAAATGTTGACGAAAACACCAGGGAAATATTGCTATGAAATCCCTCACTTTTAGATATTGTTTGAGGCAGAGAAAGAAATTACACACAATAAACTGGAAAGGTGCACTGGAGGCTGTACTGAATAAGGCACGGTTAAATTGAATTCAGAGGTTTTACTGAAAAGTAACTTGGGGTAATATTGGGGTCAAACTTTGTTTGCTAAATAAAAGTTTATCTAAAAGTTTTCATTCTGTTTTGATAATAAATGATGCATTCGAATGCCATTTAGATTAGTTTTTGTAATCTATTGCTGTTGGGTTGTAACAGTGTGTGTGTGTGTGTCTGAGTCAGTTTTTTTCTGAAGAATTTTTAATTTTGGTAGGTGTGACATTTATGGCTTAAAGAGCCAAATCCAGCCTCGTAAAGAGCTGCCGTCCCTTTTTACAGCCTTAGAAATACAGAGTAAATTTGTTTTTTTGTCTGACGCGAGATTAAAAAGTGAACAGAGGGAGGTGTTTTAAGGTGTCCATTTCATTAATTCCCGGCACCCTGCGGTCAGGATATAAACAGGATAAAAACGTGTTTGATGTAGGTGTGAAACACTGCTGTTCCAGGATTAACATTCAGGGTTGGGTGGGAAAACGTAAGCAGTCCATCTTTCAGCAAAATTTGGCACTGAAAACTGAGATGGCAGATGTGGGTACTATACTCTAGTCTTGCTAGTCTTCTTGAAATATGTAGTCTACGTACACGAGGTATAGACCCCCTAAATTCAGCCTGGGTTACAAGAGCAGTGAAGTAAAGCTGAATCTGATTTCTCCCACTGATGGCAGTATAAAATAACTGGAGAGAAGAGGGAGGAGGGGTTCCCAGTAGCTGACTGAATCTAGTTCTGTCCTGTGTGCTCTTTGGGAGCAGTAGTCTTGGTGGTCTGAGACTCTGGTGGCCTGTGACTGATCTGACACCCACCCCCACGAAGCCCACTTGGGTCCGGTTTGGCCCTGATCCAGCCATGAATCACTCCCCTAGGCTGTGTTACAGGAAGACCCAGAGAAACAGGCCTAAATCATACCTGTCCAAAACCCATGTGACAGGAAGCTAAGACCAACCAGAGAGGGAAAAGTCCAACTCGAAATGTAACTATTAAAGAAGGAGTTTTATATGAATGTTTTATACGAGCCTGTGGTTGCAGAGGGATCTGCTGTGTATACATACAGTACGTCCTTTGGACTTGAGTTAGGGAGCAGTGGATTTATTCATTCACAGGCCTTCTGTAAAACCTGAGGGAGTGAGGCTCAACATGAGTAACTCAGACACAGTTTATTTGGGAAATGAAGCATGTCATTGAATAACACAGTGTTATGTCCTATCAGGATCCTATAACAGTTCAGATATAAAACTAACAGTGTAAATCTCTCTGCTTAAGGCCACCCCTGCAGTAGCCTACTGGTCATGATGTGGGGTATATATATATATAAAATCCTGTGGTGATTCAGGCAATAGTGAGAATAGCTCTCTCTCTCTTCTTCCTCTTCCTCCTCTTCTCTTTAAGGAGACCGGTGGCGTCCGCGAAAAACATGATCTCCTCTTTGCTCTCGACCTCCCTCTGGAGGAACTGGAGACCAGCACTGTTGAAACCCAGAACATCCTGGAGCAGAAGAAGAAGTATAGTTTTATATGACTTGAGGATCATTAGCCTTTAGAGTACATTTTCTATATTTTCTGATTAGACTCACCCTGATCTCTCGGACTTTAGAAATGGTGTTGATTCTCAGCTCGTCTATGACGGTCAGCAGCATCTGGTTACTGGAGATCTGGCCAAAGTGGATTCTGGAGAGACAAGGACAAGCACAGTGAAGACTGACCCTGACAGTACTTTAGGCTCATCTACTCACACTTCAGGTACCTTAGAGACACCAGACACACACTTGTGTGAGGTTGTTTGCATATGTGATAAACACACAAACTGAGTAACAAACACTAATGATTGGTGCAAGGTTGTTTGTTAGCATAACCATAGTCTCAAGGAGTCATCCTTCCAAATCTCATTGTGTTGACTCAAATTTTGTAAGTCTGGAGAACTAAGAATTGGATTTTGTGATTGAAAGGAAGCGCTGGCTGTTAACGCTCACATTTTGTTGGCTCGGAGTAGAAATTATGTTTCCCTTCAGGAGAGGCATTTCCTTGTTTTCCCTATTTTCCTACCGTGTGTCAGACAAAGATTTATTAGCCTATGCAGTGTCATTTGTTTTATCTTATGGTAGCTAGCTTGTTGCAAGCCAGACAATTATTCAGAAACAGCACATCTTTTTGGAGCTCCACCCATTCAAAATAGTTGATTGGCTTGATAAGTGGCAATGCGTCACTTGCTTAAATCTAAACTCCACCTCTTCCTGAGGAGAACTTCTCCAGGTTTTCACACTACTTGAGAAGCCTGGCGTCAGAGGCTAGCATACCTGAGCAGGAAGAAGAGACAACGGCACACTAGCTCCACCTCCAGGCCGTCCTGGACATAGCAGTTGAAGAGAGACAGCAGGTCTGGAATGTAGGGGAACGGCAGGACCAGCAAAGACACCTCCAGCTCACTGGACCGGACCTTCTTTATTACGTCCAAGACGTAGCGAGACGGCTGCAAGAGAGGGAGGAGGATGTGCTTACGAAGTTAACATGATAGTTCTGTTCCTCACTAATCTAGTACCCTTGGCTATGTATGTATTATGATTATTTCAGAAGGAATTAAAAACTTACAGAAACGTTTCCAAAGGCCACAAGGATAGGATTGGCCTTAGGTGGAGGCAACTGTTTTCCGGCTGACTGGCAGGCTATCTGATGCTCCTCCATTTTCCTGCTCTCTGATCTGTACAGCTCCAGAGCCTCCATGACACGCTCAGCCTGAAGAGACACACACACCAGCCATTACAAACTACACACACACACACATACCTATCCGAACGTGCACACACACACAACCTCTCCATCTCTGCAGTCTAGTTACTTGACATGGAGACTCACAGCTTTGACTGTCTCTATGGTTTTCTTCGCCGCTGGTGCTGCCTCTGCATCTTTGATCTCTCCTGGAACCTGTGAGACGCACAAGACAGAGACTGAACGACACTGAGAAAACAAACATTTTCATTTCCACTGGTTTGAAATAAAGTCAGCACTTACCACAGGCTCATCCCCTTTGGCCATGCCCTCCTCAAACTCAGCCTCTCTCTCCTAAAGAAAAACATTTGAGAGGGTGAAAAAGTTCAAGATAAAACCTGATTGGTGTCCACTATCTCCCTTCCCTTTTACCCACAGAGAGAGCATATTTCTGGGGCACCACTACCCACCATCTCCCTCTCTTCCTCCAGGATGATGGGTTCTCTGGTCCTCTCCCAGAGCCTCAGGGACTTGTCGTGAGACGAGGACACAATGTGGTCCCCGTTAGGGCTGATGGCCAGACACCAAACCTCCCGATGGTGACCCTGAGGACAGCACGTCACACACATGGGTCAGCGGTTAAAGGTCAACACTAGGGGTGGGGTCAAATCCATTTTCAATTTAGTCAATTAAGGAAGGGAAATGTAATTCCTCCAATGGGAAAGAAAGAGCATTTAGGTCATTGGTTATGTCACTTATCAATTTTCCCCAAAATGTTATCATGAACTCTAGGCCTCATCTCCATATGGGAAATGTAGCCAACAGCATGGGAGTGAATGTCACCTCTAAGGTCTGGATGTGCTCAAACTTGTCTGCGTCCCACTGTTTGATCTTCTTGTCCTTCCCCGCTGTGAAGAACAGATGGGTTTTGGGGACAAACTGAAGGAACATGACGCTGAGAAAAGAGAGAGAAAAAAGCAGACGAGAAAAAATAAAAATAAAACAGCGACATGAAAGAGCAGATGGGGTGATGTCATCGGTCAGAGGCAGCTAACAAGGACAGTGTTTCTGAAACTGGAGTTTAAATTAAATATTTTACTGGAAATGGGGAGAATGAAGCCAACATCTATTAAATTATATCATTCAAGACCGTTGGTCAAGCTTCCACACTGAGCCATTTACACTGACCATATGGCTGACAGCTTAGGACGAGGTGTTCTTGCAGTATATTCTATATTCATATTAATATATAAACTCAACAAAAAAAGAAAACGTCCCCTTTTCAGAACCCTTTCTTTCAAAGATAATTAGTAAAAATCCAAATAACTTCACAGATCTTCATTGTAAAGGTTTTAAACACTATTTCCTGTTCAATGAACCATGAACAATTAATGAACATACACATGTGGAACGGTCGTTAGACACTAACAGCTTACAGACGGTAGGCAATTAAGGTCACAGTTATGAAAACTTAGGACACGAAAGAGGCCTTTCTACAGACTCTGAAAAACACCAAAAGAAATATGCCCAGGGTCCCTGCTCATCTGCGTGAATGTGCCTTAGGCATGCTTCAAGGAGGCATGAGGACTGCAGATGTGGCCAGGGCAATAAATTGCAACGTCCGTACTGTGAGACGCCTAAGATAAAGCTACAGGGAGACCGGACGGACAGCCGATCGTCCTCGCAGTGGCAGACCACGTGTAACACCGGCACAGGATCAGTACATCTGAGCATCACACCTGCGGGACAGGTACAGAATGGCAACAACTGCCCGAGTTACACCAGGAACGCACAATCCCTCCATCAGTGCTCAGACTGTCCCCAATAGGCTGAGAGAGGCTGGACTGAGGGTTTGTAGGCATGTTGTAGGGCAGGTCCTCACTAGACATCACCGGCAACAACGTCGCCGAAGGGCACAAACCCACCGTCGCTGGACCAGACAGGACTGGCAAAAAGTGCTCTTCACTGACGCAAGACAGGAATGTCAGTGTTCTGCCATGGCTAGCGAAGAGCCCGGATCTCAATCCCATTGAGCACGTCTGGGACCTTTTGGATCGGAGGGCGAGGGCCATTCCCCCACTGAAATATCCGGGAACTTGAAGGTGCCTTGGTGATAGAGTGGGGTAACATCTCACAGCAAGAACTGGCAAATCTGGTGCAGTTCATGAGGAGTTGCACTGCAGTACTTAATGCAGCTGGTGGCCACAACAGATACTGACTGTTACTTTTGATTTTGCCCCCCCCCCCTTTGTTCAGGGAGACATTATTCCATTTATGTTAATCACATGTCTGTGGAACTTGTTCAGTTTATGTCTCAGTTGTTGAATTCTGTGATGTTCATATAAATATTTAAAACATATTAAGTTTGCTGAAAATAAACTAAGTTGACGGTGAGAGGACGTTTCTTTTTACCTGGGTTTAATACATACACATATACAGTTGAAGTCGGAAGTTTACATAAGTCTATGTTGGAGTCATTAAAACTAATTTTTCAACCACTCCACAAATTTCTTGTTCACAAACTATAGTTTTGGCAAGTCCGTTAGGACATCTACTTTGTGCATGACACAAAGTCATTTTTACAACAGTTGTTTACAGACAGATTATTTCACTTTATCACAATTCCAGTGGGTCGGAAGCTTACATACACGAAGTTGACTGTGCCTTTAAAAAGCTTGGAAAGTTCCAGAAAATTATGTAATGGCTTTAGAAGCTTCTGATAGGCTAATTGACATAATTTGAGTCAATTGGAGGTGTACCTGTGGATGTATTTCAAGGCCTACCTTCAAACTCAGTGCCTCTCTGCTTGACATCATGGGAAAACCAAAATAAATCAGCCTAGGCCTCAGAAAAAACATTGTAGACCTCCACAAGTCTGGTTCATCCTTGGGAGCAATTTCCAAATGCCCGAAGGTACCACTTTCATCTGTACAAACAATAGTACGCAAGTATAAACACCATGGGACCACTCAGCTGTCATACCGCTCAGGAAGGAGACGTGTTCTGTCTCCTAGAGATTAACGTTCTTTGGTGCGAAAAGTGCAAATCAATCCCAGAACAACAGCAAAGGACCTTGTGAAGATGCTGGAGGAAACAGGTACAAAAGTATCTATATCCACAGTAAAACGAGTCCTATATCGACATAACCTGAAAGACCACTGAGCAAGGAAGAAGCCACTGCTCAAAAACCGCCATAAAAAAGCCAGACTATGGTTTGCAACTGCACATAGGGACAAAGATCGTACTTTTTGGAGAAATGTCCTCTGGTCTGATGAAACAAAAACAGAACTGTTCAGGCATAATGACCATCGTTATGTTTGGAGGAAAAAGGGGGAGGCTTGCAAGCAGAAGAAAACCATTCCAACTGTGAAGCACGGGGGTGGCAGCATCATGTTGTGGGGGTGCTATGCTGCAGGAGGGACTGGGGCACTTCACAAAATATATGGCATCATGAGGATGGAAAATTACGTGGATATATTGAAGCAACATCTCAAGACATCAGTCAGGAAGTTAAAGCTTGGTCGCAAATGGGTCTTCCAAATGGACAATGACCCCAAGCATACTTTCAAAGTTGTGACAAAATGACAAAAGGACAACAAAGTCAAGGTATTGGAGTGGCCATCACAAAGCTTCCGGCGCCTACAGAGATGGCCGCCTCGCTTCGTGTTCCTAGGAAACTATGCAGTTTTTTGTTTTTTTTACGTGTTATTTCTTACATTAGTACCCCAGGTCATCTTAGGTTTCATTACATACAGTCGAGAAGAACTACTGAATATAAGATCAGCGTCAACTCACCATCAGTACGACCAAGAATATGTTTTCCGCGACGCGGATCCTGTGTTCTGCCTTACAAACAGGACAACGGAAAGGATCGCATGCAGCGACCCAAGAAAACGACTCCGAAAAAGAGGGAAACGTAGCGGTCTTCTGGTCAGACTCCGGACAAGGGCACATCGCGCACCACTCCCCAGCATTCTTCTTGCCAATGTCCAGTCTCTTGACAACAAGGTTGATGAAATCCGAGCAAGGGTAGCATTCCAGAGGGACATCAGAGACTGCAACGTTCTCTGCTTCACGGAAACATGGCTTACTGGGAAGACGCTATCCGATGCGGTGCAGCCAACGGGTTTCTCCACGCATCGCGCCGACAGAAACAAACATCTTTCTGGTAAGAAGAGTGGCGGGGCGTATGCCTCATGACTAACGAGACATGGTGTGATGAAGGAAACATACAGGAAATCAAATCCTTCTGTTCACCTGATTTAGAATTCCTCACAATCAAATGTAGACCGCATTATCTTCCAAGAGAATTCTCTTCGATTATAATCACAGCCGTATATATCCCCCCCAAGCAGACACATCGATGGCTCTGAACTAACTTTATTTAACTCTTTGCAAACTGAAACCATTTATCCGGAGGCTGCATTCATTGTAGCTGGGGATTTTAACAAAGCTAATCTGAAAACAAGACTCCCTAAATTTTATCAGCATATCGATTGCGCAACCAGGGTGGTAAAACCTTGGATCATTGTTACTCTAACTTCCGCGACGCATATAAGGCCCTGCCCCGCCCCTTTCGGAAAAGCTGACCACGACTCCATTTTGCTGATCCCTGCCTACAGGCAGAAACTAAAACAAGAGGCTCCCACGCTGAGGTCTGTCCAACGCTGGTCAGACCAAGCTGACTCCACACTCCAAGACTGCTTCCATCACGTGGACTGGGACATGTTTCGTATTGCGTCAGATAAAAATATTGACGAATACGCTGATTCGGTGTGCGAGTTCATTAGAACGTGCGTTGAAGATGTCGTTCCCATAGCAACGATAAAAACATTCCCTAACCAGAAACCGTGGATTGATGGCAGCATTCGCGTGAAACTGAAAGCGCGAACCACTGCTTTTAATCAGGGCAAGGTGTCTGGCAACATGACCGAATACAAACAGTGCAGCTATTCCCTCAGCAAGGCTATTAAACAAGCTAAGCGTCAGTACAGAGACAAAGTAGAATCTCAATTCAACGGCTCAGACACAAGAGGCATGTGGCAGGGTCTACAGTCAATCACGGACTACAAGAAGAAACCCAGCCCAGTCACGGACCAGGATGTCTTGCTCCCAGGCAGACTAAATAACTTTTTTGCCCGCTTTGAGGACAATACAGTGCCACTGACACGGCCTGCAACGAAAACATGCGGTCTCTCCTTCACTGCAGCCGAGGTGAGTAAGACATTTAAACGTGTTAACCCTCGCAAGGCTGCAGGCCCAGACGGCATCCCCAGCCGCGCCCTCAGAGCATGCGCAGACCAGCTGGCCGGTGTGTTTACGGACATATTCAATCAATCCCTATACCAGTCTGCTGTTCCCACATGCTTCAAGAGGGCCACCATTGTTCCTGTTCCCAAGAAAGCTAAGGTAACTGAGCTAAACGACTACCGCCCCGTAGCACTCACTTCCGTCATCATGAAGTGCTTTGAGAGACTAGTCAAGGACCATATCACCTCCACCCTACCTGACACCCTAGACCCACTCCAATTTGCTTACCGCCCAAATAGGTCCACAGACGATGCAATCTCAACCACACTGCACACTGCCCTAACCCACCTGGACAAGAGGAATACCTATGTGAGAATGCTGTTCATCGACTACAGCTCGGCATTCAACACCATAGTACCCTCCAAGCTCGTCATCAAGCTCAAGACCCTGGGTCTCGACCTCGCCCTGTGCAACTGGGTACTGGACTTCCTGACGGGCCGCCCCCAGGTGGTGAGGGTAGGCAACAACATCTCCTCCCCGCTGATCCTCAACACGGGGGACCCACAAGGGTGCGTTCTGAGCCCTCTCCTGTACTCCCTGTTCACCCACGACTGCGTGGCCACGCACGCCTCCAACTCAATCATCAAGTTTGCGGACGACACAACAGTGGTAGGCTTGATTACCAACAACGACGAGACGGCCTACAGGGAGGAGGTGAGGGCCCTCGGAGTGTGGTGTCAGGAAAATAACCTCACACTCAACGTCAACAAAACTAAGGAGATGATTGTGGACTTCAGGAAACAGCAGAGGGAACACCCCCCTATCCACATCGATGGAACAGTAGTGGAGAGGGTAGCAAGTTTTAAGTTCCTCGGCATACACATCACAGACAAACTGAATTGGTCCACTCACACTGACACCGTCGTGAAGAAGGCGCAGCAGCGCCTCTTCAACCTCAGGAGGCTGAAGAAATTCGGCTTGTCACCAAAAGCACTCACAAACTTCTACAGATGCACAATCGAGAGCATCCTGGCGGGCTGTATCACCGCCTGGTACGGCAACTGCTCCGCCCTCAACCGTAAGGCTCTCCAGAGGGTAGTGAGGTCTGCACAACGCATCACTGGGGGCAAACTACCTACCCTCCAGGACACCTACACCACCCGATGTTACAGGAAGGCCATAAAGATCATCAAGGACATCAACCACCCGAACCACTGCCTGTTCACCCCGCTATCATCCAGAAGGCGAGGTCAGTACAGGTGCATCAAAGCTGGGACCGAGAGACTGAAAAACAGCTTCTATCTCAAGGCCATCAGACTGTTAAACAGCCACCACTAACATTGAGTGGCTGCTGCCAACACACTGTCATTGACACTGACCCAACTCCAGCCACTTTAATAATGGGAATCGATGGGAAATGATGTAAATATATCACTAGCCACTTTAAACAATGCTACCTTATATAATGTTACTTACCCTACATTATTCATCTCATATGCATACGTATATACTGTACTCTACATCATCGACTGCATCCTTATGTAATACATGTATCACTAGCCACTTTAACTATGCCACTTTGTTTACTTTGTCTACATACTCATCTCATATGTATATACTGTACTCGATACCATCTACTGTATGCTGCTCTGTACCATCACTCATTCATATATCCTTATGTACATATTCTTTATCCCCTTACACTGTGTATAAGACAGTAGTTTTGGAATTGTTAGTTAGATTACTTGTTGGTTATCACTGCATTGTCGGAACTAGAAGCACAAGCATTTCGCTACACTCACATTAACATCTGCTAACCATGTGTATGTGACAAATAAAATTTGATTTGAAAGCCCTGACCTCAATCCTATAGAACATTTCTGGGGAGAACTGAAAAAGCGTGTGTGAGCAAGGAGGCCTACAAACCTGATTCAGTTACACCAGCTCTGTCAGGAGGAATGGGCCAAAAATCACCCAACTTATTGTGGGAACCTTGTGGAAGGCTACCCGAAACGTTTGACCCAAATTCAACAATTTAAAGGCAATGCTACCAAATACTAATTGAGTGTATGTAAACTACTGACCCACTGGGGATGTGATAAAAGAAATAAAAGCCGAAATAAATAATTCACTACTATTATTCTGACATTTCACATTCTTAAAATAAAGTGGTGATCCTAACTGACCTAAGACAGGGAATTTTTACTACGATTAAATGTCAGGAATTGTGAAAAACTGAGTTTAAAAGTATTCGGTTAAGGTGTATGTAAACTTCTGACTTCAACTGTGTGTGTGTGTGTGTGTATAATATATATATATACACACATACATAACATATATACACACACACACACAGGCAAGAAAAAGTATGTGAACCCTTTGGAATTACCTGGATTTCTGTATAAATTGGTCATAAAATTTGACCTGATCTTCATCTAAATCACAACAATAGACAAACACAGTCTGCTTAAACTAATAACACACAAACAATACGTTTTCATGTTTTTATTGAACACACCATGTAAACATTCTTAGTGCAGGGTGGGAAAAATATGTGAACCCTTGGATTTAATAACTGGTGTGCCCTCCTTTGGCAGCAATAACCTCAACCAAACGTTTTCTGTAGTTGCGTATCAGATCTGCACAGTGGTCAGGAGGACCATTCTTCTTTACAAAACTGTTTCAGTTCAGCAATATTCTTGGGATGTCTGGTGTGAACCGCTCGAGGTCATGCCACAGCATTCAATCGGGTTGAGGTCAGAACTTTGACTGGGCAACTCCAGAAGGTGTATTTTCTTCTGTTGAAGCCATTCTGTTGTTGATTTACTTCTGTGTTTTGGGTCGTTGTCCTGTTGCATCACCCAACTTCTGTTGAGCTTCAATTGGCGGACAGATCGCCTTACATTCTCCGGCAAAATGTCTTGATAAACTTGGGAATTCACTTTTCCGTCAATGATACCAAGCTGTTCAGGCCCTGAGGCAGCAAAGCAGCCCCAAACCATGATGCTCCCTCCACCATATTTTACAGTTGTGATGAGGTTTTGATGTTGGTGTGCTGAGCCTTTTTTTCTCCACACAGTGTTGTGTGTTCCTTCCAAACAACTCAACTGTAGATTCATCCGTCCACAGAATATTTTGCCAGTAGTGCTGTGGAACATCCAGGTGCTCTTTTGCGAACTTCAGACGTGCAGCAATGTTTTTTTGGACAGCAGTGGCTTCTTCTATTGTGTCCTTCCATGAACACCCTTCATGTTTAGTGTTTTACGTATTGAAGACTGGTCAACAGAGATGTTAGCATGTTCCAGAGATTTCTGTAAGTCTTTAGCTGACACTCTAGGATTCTTCTTAACCTCATTGAGCATTCTGCGCTGTGGTCTTGCAGTCATCTTTGCAGGACGGCCACTCCTAGGGAGAGTAGCAACAGTGCTGAACTTTCTCAATGTATCTTACCGTGGACTGATGAACATCAAGGGTTTTAGAGATACTTTTGTAACACTTTCCAGCTTTATGCAAGTCAACAATTCTTAATCTTAGGTCTTCTGAGATCTCTTTTGTTCAAGACATGGTTCACATCAGGCAATGCTTCACGTGAATAGCAAACTCACATTTTATATTGCAGGAAAGCTCTAACCAACATCTCAAATCTCATCTCATTGATTTGACTCCAGGTTAGTTGACTCCTGACTCTAATTAGCTTTTGAAGAAGTCATTAGCCTAGGAGTTCACATACTTTTCCCAACCTACACTGTGAATGTTTAAATTATGTATTCAATATAAACCAGAAAAATACAATAAATGGTGTGGTGTTTTCTCTATTGTTGTGACTTAAGAGGAAGAGCAGATGACATTTTTTACAAATTTATGTAGAAATCCAGGTAATTCCAAAGGGTTCACATACTTTTTCTTGCAACTGTGTGTATATATAATATATGTTGTATTTTTTCTGTACCTGTCATCGTGGGCAAACATAGATCTGTGACAGTCCCCAAAGTCCAGACCCCAGATCTTGACGTTTCTGTCTGCAGAGCCAGTTGCTATCAAGGCACTGTCCTGAGAGATGGACAAGTAACATTCAGAGTCAAGACAGATTGAAAACATACACGCAGCAACTTTAACCAACACACACTCAAGTATGCACATTCCATTTTCATCTACTGTCACTCATTACATTTGTTTTTCGTTTAGTTTGGGGTTGCTAGGATGAGTACCGGTACTCACATGAGAGATGTCCAGGCAGAGCACAGGCAGCTTGTGTCCATACAGAGATAAGAAGAACTTCAGTGTGTCTGTGTAGAAGACCTTGACGGTGCAGTCCAGCAGGGAGACAGCCAACAGTCTCTGGTCAGGAGAATATTTCACACACAACACATCCTCATCCAGCTGCAGTGTACGCACGTGTTTCACCGTCAGCCTCCTGCAACACACACACACACACAATTAGAGCAGAGAAAACAGAAACTCCAGTCAAGTGCTCACTTGATAAAAGCGCACTTGAATAACAGCGTGCAGCCTGACTGGGCATAAAACTAGTTGCCTCTAGTATGAAACTGCATTCTAAGTGTTATTGACACTATGTGAAACACTATGTGAAACAGAAGGAATAAAGCTTGGCTTACTTCTGTGCAGCGTCTTCGTCCTTAATCAGCTCAAACTCCCAGAACTTCACCGTCTTGTCAGCCCCGCCAGTCACTATCCCCCTCTGAGGAAATCACATAATTACAGTTAAATAAACAGTCAGAGCAAATGGGAATGTTGTTTATTTTATTTTTTTAAATACTATTTTATGGGCTTTTGTCTACAGATAAGGGGCCTATGGAGTTGTACACTACATGTATTGTGGATGATGTCGAACATGGACAGAAAGAGGCGGATACAGACAGTACCTGATCAGGAGACAGACAGAGGGACCACAGAGCTCCGTTATGGGCGTCGACAGTCTCCAGGAGGGTACCTGATGCCAGGTCAAAGATCTGAATCTTACCACTCTGATAGAGAGAAGGTTAGCCTGGGTTACACACAATAGATTAATACTGGATAATACACTTATACAGTAGTTTGGTGTACGTTAGTGTGTGTATGCGTGTTACCTTGGTCCCTAGGATGATCTGCCTGTCTCCAGGGACAAACAGGGAGCAGAGGGCGTAGTCACACGCCATGGTGCGAATCACCTGCAGGGTAGACCTGTGACGGGGTAGAGACTTCCCGTTAGACACCAAATCAGAATGTAGAAAACTGCTCATAATACAGTATGTGTCTAGGAGTCAAAACATGTGTCACCTTTAAAAGATGCTGGAAAGCCAGCTTAGTGAACTAGATTTAACTTGTACAGTGAAACCACACGGTCACGTCAGTCCTGTGTGACCTGACTTTCCCACCTGTTCCAGACTTTGACGGTGTCCCCAGAGGCGGAGAGGACAGCGATGTTGTCTGAGCTGAAGGCCAGCGTGCGGGCATCGGTGCGGTGGCCTCCCAGGGTGAGCCGGGAGGTCTTAATGCCCGTGGGATTCTTGTCAGACGTCTTGAGGCTGTAGGTCTCCACGGTGTTGTTCTGGAGCAGCATGGCTACCTTCAACTCCCCACCCGCACACATCAGGCAGTCCACCCATCTGGGATATACATGAGACTAAATGTTTGCTGGTTGATTGATTGAGTGTGTGAGAGAGTGCATGTGTGTGTGTTGCTGTGTACCTGATATTGGCGGAGGCCTTGATGTTGGTTAGTCTCACAATCTCATTTGCCAGTTTCCTCTCCACCACAGGCTCTGGGGCGTCCTCTGCATGCTGCGCATCCCTACACCAGAGGGCAGCAGCACCTCATCTTTACATTTCACCAATTTCATCAACATAACTGTATTTATAAACATTGGAAGTATTTAGTTTGATTGGAATTAGATTCCACACATTTTCTTATTTCAAATAATCTCTGAAGGCTTTGCAATATCTGCCTGGCCCAACTTGGGCTATCTGCAGGCTGGTCCCTGCCGTAGCTGAGGTGACAGTGTGATCTCTACTGTGTGCAACATACCTGGCCTTCTTCTTGGCTCTCTTCAGCTTCTTGGCCATCACCCGCTCCACCTCGTCCTCCGGCAGCACACTGAACACCTCCAGCACTGTGTCTGAGCCCTGAGAGAGAAGGATGTGGAAAAGGAGGAAAGATCAGAGGGAAGAATACACATTACATTAGTGATCTGAGAAATGTATGACAACAAATCAATATTACTGGAGGGTAAGTAAGACTGTACCAACATTAAAAGGTCAATACTTACATGGCACGCCAGGATCTTGGCCTTGGCATCGGTAGTCATGGAGACTACCCTGTCCCTGGCCTCTCTCAGCAAAGAGCCAGCTTTCTTACAACTCAGGATCCTCTGTGTGTGTGAGAGAGAGAGAGAGAGAGAGAGAGAGAGAGAGAGAGAGAGAGAAAGGTATGAAACACATACAGATTCCAGATACACATGTATTAGACAGCAACGATAACTAACAAACTTCTGTACTTGACAGTGTTCCGTACACGTGACCAAAAAATGTATATACTTACAGGTCAACTGTAACATGAATACCATTGTAAGGCACAATTTCTCCTCTTACCAGCCAAATCAATGACGAGACCTTCATGCTGCCCATCTCTGCATGATTGAAGAAGGCAATGGAGCTCCGTAGGATCTTTTTAAAAATGGCGGGTGGGGAAGTGAAGGCTACTGAGTAATAGTGAAAGGGGGAGATATGTCGTATGCGGAAACGGCTTTTTTCACCCGATTTGTCCAACTGATCACCTCTAAAATTGTTATAAAACACTATAAAGAGTTTATATAATGTGTCATCACATACCTTTTTGAAGGTTTATGTCGAATTTGAATCGGGTTTTTAGGGCGACACTAAAGTTATCTTCAGATGAAAACAGCGGCTGTCACGGCTTTTGAGTCATGATGGCTTGCAGTGATGACGCAAACAATGACTGCATTCAGTTGACTACAATTGACTAGGTATCCATTCCCCTTTGCTTGTCCCTTACACTTTCTTGTTTAGTTTTTTTTCATCTGCGAGAGAAGTGCTACCCCTGGTGGAAAGGCTGTACAGCACACGTGTTGCATAATGTGTCTTACAATACGTTGTGATACGTCACAATGTATCGTACAGCGTCAGAGGGGGCAGATTTTTTCAACTTTTCTCAAAAACTATTGGTCTATTAACATGTCAGTCAATGCTTGAATAGAAACTTAGTTTACACCCCGGATTTTGATGCCAATAATCACTCAGTCCCATTAGTTTCATCGCAGCCTCGTTTGAATGCAGCGGTACACAAAATCTGTACGGAACAGTGTTAGCTACCGTTACATATGCCATTCATTACCAGCTACTATACTTCTTCAGAGTTATTTTCTAGATGAACTGATTCACTTGTGCTGCAGGTAACCAATCATGGTGTTTTGCCCTGTAGTGGATCATGGTCTGTCCTACCTCCTCAGGGCTCTCGTCCACAACTTCCTCCTCCTCATCATCATCAAGTAGGCTTTTTCCTTTCTTCTCCTTTGGTTCACCAGCCTCTCTGCCCTGAACGACGGACAAACCGAGAGAGAGTGAAGGACTCAACTAGCCTTTTATTCAGATAAGATATTTTAGACCTTTTCATTCATGCCCAAAATATGTAGTTATGTGTGTAGAAGGCTCATTGTAGCTCCTCTGTGCTTACCTCCTGTAGGTAGTTGACGTCCCAGGCCCGGAGCTCACTGTCGGCTGAGCCTGTTATCAATCTACTCTCTTGGTTCAGCAGTGCCATGCCCCAGACCTGACAAACACACAACCAAGGGGATCCAATCAGATAAGTGTCTCTCAGAAATGACTAACTAATCAGACAAGGGATCCAATGAACTCTTACTACACCATACAATGTCAACAACACGTGACAATCAAATGTTAAGATAGGCAGGAGCACTCACCTCACTGCGATGTCCCAGCATGGTCTTAAAGCAGTGCTGAGTGTCCAGGTCCCACCACTTTACAAAGCTGTCCTTGGAGCTGGAGAAAACAACAGAAAGATCATTCAGACATCAGGGGGGGGGGGTGTAACTTTCCTAGCTGGTATCCAACCTGCGCTCCTCGTCTTTCAACGCCAGAACACTAAAGGCGTCCGAATGCTTCCCAAAACAGTTCAAGCATATATTCTGACATTTTGTGAAGTTGTTCGTTTTGGTCTTCGGCAAGGGTTTTTTCAGCTGTTCGTGCAAACAACATTTTTTCTCGATGCAAGACAAAGTTGGTAGCCGAAGGCTACGCCCTTTCGTTGGTAATTGGTCAACAGTAGGGATTCTTCAATAAAGTGTTCTCGTGCACATGTTTTTACTTGAGAAATACTGCACCAAACATCTTAGTTAGATGTAAAATTAAGCGACTAAGATCTCCTCTGCAAAAACATAAATTAATGACAGATCTTTTTTGTTGAGGAAGTGTAAACTGGCTACGGTATCAAAAAATAAATAAATTGAGTGGCGGTCTTTTAAAAGGTCACGAACAGTCAAAATCTTTTTTTTTAAATTAAATTTGAAGATATTTGAAGGAGAGCTAACCAATGTATGAAACATGACTTGCTTCTACATTGATAAAGTTTGATCATAAAGTTACTGGTCCCCTCCCCCATGTCAAAAACTTGGAATCATTATTAAGGGGACAAGGTGACATCACCTTAACTCTCATTTTAATACACCAATGGTAACATGATATTCAATCAGCATGGAACAAAAGGGGGGGGGGACTGAAGCAGTTGTCATGTCAACACATCCATCGGCGCTGCTATGAACCGCATTACAAGAGACACGCCAAATGGGAGATGTATATAAAAAAAGTGATATCATTGATACAATTTCAATATTGTTTGAGTTGCTTTATGTATCACCAAATTAACTTGAGATGATTTTACTGCAACACTGCATCCAAGTTCCTCGACATAGGCGTTTCAAAGAGCTGTCAGTCAAGGCGAGCTCATGAATATAAGCTCCCTGCCAAATCAGCCTGTCTTTTCAAACTTCTTGGTAGTTAGCCATGGGTGAAAAAGTACTTTCAGAATGACTGTTAAACACCTTTAAGGGAGTATGCCGACGCCTTAACAGTACCAAGGGCCAAGACAGAAAGTCAGAGCCCTACATATGAGTGATGTACTACCTGGTGACTAGAAGGTTCTTGTCTTTGAGGAACAGGGCCTGTGTGACAGCGTCTTTGTGTCCTTTCAGTCGGTACAGACCACACTCGTTGATCACATCCCACACAATCACATCCGTGTCCTGAAAGGAAGAGATAATAATAGGCATATTACTAACCATATTTTAAATGCAAACGCCTTAGGCTGACCATGACGTCAGGACAGTGGACATCCCTGGGGACCTTGCCATCTCTATGGCAGCATAGTTCTGTTCTTACCCTGGATCCGGTCACCAGCCGAGAACCGAGAGTGTCGTAGCGGATCACAGTGACTGCGGACTTGTGCCCGTTGAAGGACACGTTGCTCTCGCCGTTCAATAGGCTGAAGATGCGCACAGCCCCGTCCTCGTAACCCACGGCAACATAGATGCCATCGGGGGAGGGGCAGAGGTAAGTCACCTCGTGCTTGTTCCCCTTGAGAATAAGAACCTGGGACAGAGGAGAGGACAGTTTCAAAGGAAGACATCTGACCTAATATGTCATCTCTCACTATGAGGAAATACTGGTGATATATACAGTTACAACTTGGTATCACTGGCCAAGTCATCTTATTTGAGTTATCGACAGCCATGGGTTAGGACATTTCAGACCCAATTATAAGAGCACTGTCAGCAATGATGACCCTGATATCGGCTATGACAGCAGCAGTAGCCTACTGAGTCAACCCTACATGAATAGATCATCCCAAGTCTCTCACCTTCTCTGCTTTACGCACGTCCCATATGAAGACATGCTCGCAGGCAGCCACAGCCACAAAGCGTCCTCTCTCCCCTCCTCGCATGGTGACAAAGGCGATGTTGGCCTTCTGGCTCCCAATTACTCCGAACACGGCGCTGGCAGCATAGCGCAGGTACTGCTTGGTCAACCCCATGGTCGCAAGATCAGGGCAATATCACAGGCTAGAGAGGATGAGACAGTGATGATGAATATCATATGATGATGGATTGGAGAACAGACAAGGAAAGACAACTGGAGCATCAGCTAGCCCTTCTGACTTCAATGCATTACAGAAGGGCAAGTGCATCAGCATTATGTAGGCTAAACGGTGAAACAAGTGTACAATGTGCATTATAGCAAGTCTGGATGCCAATCTGTTTCTGCCCCTTGCTAGAAACTCCTTATGGAATTGTCCAGCTTGGCTTGACAAGGAGTAACGTTAGGCAAGAGCACAAACAGATCTGGGACCAGGCTACAATATAGCTACAAAACAATGTATACAACAGTTACTAGTAGTACTGTAATAGCTAGCTAGCTAAGTCAATTCTGACAACTACATTTGTTAGAAGACTTGGTGAGATCCAGTGACCATGTGAGACCATAGCCAAGGACAGCAAAGGAGTAACGTTACCGTTAGGCAAGAGCACACACAGATCTGGGACCAGGCTACTTATAGCTACATCATACAAAACAATGTATATAACAGTTACTTGTACTGCTGTAATAACTAGCTAAGTCAATTCTGAGAACTGCATTTGTTCGAAGACTTAGTGAGATCCAGTGACCATAGCCAAGTTCCGCTGCAGTAGCTGGCTAGCTATGTCGCTAACTTTAACGTTAGGCCCACGTGGTGTTCCACAGCATCGCTAATAAACCAACTAAATTACACAGTAAAACAAGCAAAACATGTTTTGAGACTGATTGATAACCGTTTCGTTTACACATTTATGATGTATACTTTTCCCAATTGTTTATCTTACTTGAATAATGTTATTAATTCCCAGATTGAGGCATCAAGTCAGTGATGTTTTCTGACTTCTTGGCACACGAGGAAGACCATACTAATCAAACACAGTTGGTCGAACACAAACACGTAAGCACACATTGATGTCTCTCAAATTTCAGAAAGGCAGATACGACAATGCGTATATTAAAAACATGTGTTACCTGAGTATTGTACTTATGGTTGTTTTGCAATATATGAAACTAACGATCAATCACATGGACTTTTATATGTATCCATTACTTTAGTCTGTATAATGGGTATTGTGTTGTTGATTTACAGAAAATATCTCCTCAGCCATATATTTGACCATATCTAAATGCCTAAATTTACCGACAATATATAAAACTCTCGAGGATTTACATACAATTCCAACCGCTCCTCTGAGTGGCGTTGGCCTATGCGTATTACACAAATGTTGTGATTTATCGTGAGACCCTAGCCATTATTCCGTAATATTTTTTGTGTGTCTTCTACCGAGGGATAGGTGTGTTATTTGTCGTGATCAAAGATTTTATTTCATATTGACAAGATAGTCGAGTGACCACTCTAACAATGGAAATACATGTCCTCAAAGATGGAAGACAGGCGGGAGGAGGCGAGATCAGGTGGGACCATTCTAGCAAGACAGTACAGTATGAAGCAATATTTGGTTTGGGGTCCTCTCACCTCGAGGTAAAACATTTCAGTGGCCCCCCTCGTGACAGTGGTGAGAAAAGTTTTAAAGTACATTTCCTAAAATTCTACACATTTTGCCATGGGGCGGAGAAAAGAAAATTGCAGTTACAGATAATTTCCTACAACATCTGTAGCCATGAAATGCTTTGAAAGGTTGGTCATGGCTCACATCAACACCATCATCCCAGACACCCTGGGCCCACTCCAACTCGCATCCTGCCCCAACAGACCCACAGATGACACAATCTCTATTGCACTCCACACTGCCCTTTCCCACCTGGACAAAAGGAACACCTATGTGAGAATGCTGTTCATTAACTACAGCTCAGTGTTCAACACCATGGTGTGAAACATGATCAAAAGCTTTTAAAAAAAAAAACGTTATTTAACTAGGCAAGTCAGTTAGGAACAAATTATTAGTTACAATGACGGCCCTATGGGACTCCCAATCACAGCTGGTTGTGATAAACCTGGAATTCAACCTGTCTGGGTCTGTAGTGACACCTCTTGCACTGAGATTCAGTGCCTTAGACTGCTGCGCCACTCAGGAGCCCACACTGCATTGGTGTTGGGATAAATGCTCTGACTCTGTAGTTAATATATACATTTTTTTTCACACGATTCATCCGACGTGCATCAATCACTACTTCGCGGTCTTGTTTGAGTAGACAGATGTTGGGCAGAGTGAACCCTCTCGCTTCGCGTCTTCCTCTCTGTCGCGAATCAGCTGATCAGGAACTCCCCAAACTGTAGTAAACGTGACAGTACGATGGGAATTGGCTATATCAAATCGAGTTTTGCCATGTTTGGGATGTTAAGAACATCACGAACACCCCCTGTATTCTTCGCTTTTTGTAATTCAGTCATGCTCTGTGTCGACAACTAATGGAATCGTGGACAAAAGAAAACGGGTAGGTGTAACATTTTCTCCTGTAGCTTCCTGATATATAGATACATCTTTAAATTCCTTTCCATTTTCGGCATGCTACTATTTTCTGCGGTGCTAGCAGATACATTTGCGAATCAAAGTAAAACAGGCACATGCTACACTGGGAATGTGATGGTCAGCTGAGCTCGAGCTCCATGGTTGGTGATTATGACATATTTCGTTTTTTCATAATTAGATGTTTTCCCATATTTATCCATTAAAATGGAAATACCTTTATGAGTAGTCGCACAAGCAAAAACACGGTGGGAAATGTGAGAGGAATACTATTGTTCGTCAAGTGTATTTGACCCATGCTGCAGTCAACAACAATATAGACCAACTAGCTATATGTTGATCTTCATTCTGCATTTCAATACGTCGTTATGGTGCTTTTGAATTCCCTGTCTGTTTAGGTTCACTTCACGGTAATGCCCTCCCCTCTCGTGCCATAAGCTCCAAAACAGAACTGTTCCTAGAACGCGGCCAGTCTAATGTTAGACAGAGGCCCTCAGTCATAGGTGTTGACATGGTATGTAGTTAGCTGATAGTCTCGAAAACACAATCTTAAATAGCTGCAGGTTCTGGAAAAAAACGGAGCCAGACCTTGCTTGCCTGTTTCACCCAATTTTTTTTAACTGCCACCTAACCTCACACAAGTGGATTCATTATGTGAGGCTTCATTTTCAGGCTGAATAGAGGTTAGAAGTACTGAAAACGGGATGGTTTGTTACTGTCTTGACTCTAGACACTGGAAGCTATTTTAAAACTGTCAGTCAAAGCCTTTCTTTGATTGTGCAAAAATGCTTTTGCTTTACACATTTTTTTATTTATATTGCCAAGCCTACTTAATTATGAACACTGAAACACCCATGTAATCACCAATTGTGACTGTCTGTTTTTCCTTGTCATAGATGCTTATTTTGAGGGTTTTTTAAACTTTTAAATGTAACCTTTTTTATTTAAATAGGCAAGTCAGTTATTTACAACGACGGCCTACACCGGCCAAACCCAGGCAAATTGTGTGCCGCCCTATATGACTCGAAGTCACGGCCGGTTGTGATACAGCCTGGATTCGAACCAGGGTGTCTATAGTGACGCATCTAGCACTGTGATGCAGTGCCTTAGACTGCTGTGCCACTCAGGAGAGTGGTTGGGTTAAATGCGGAAGACACATTTCCATTGAATGCATTCACTTGTACAACTGACTAGGTATCCCCCTTTCCCTTCCTTCCTATTTGGTTCCTGGATGTGGACACTGAAAATACACTTTAAAGTCTTTCTCTGGCTTTGTTTGCAGTGTTGAGCATTGAGGTGCCGGCCAGCGCAGTGCAGGAATGGATCCTCTGGGAGCACGCTCTCAGTTTGTGGAGGTCCAGACTCTGTCCACCTGGGAGTGGCAGCCGGACCCTGAGGGAGAGGAGAAGGAGTACAACTTCAGCCAGCAGGCCTTCCTATCCCCCTTCCCCTACAGAGAGGACATCAACAGGAAAATAGTGCTCTAGTGAGTCGCACACATACACACTGGACCTCTGTCTCTAGTACCACTTATCTCTTGGTCTCTCTCTTTTGCTCTCTTGCTTTCTCTTTTTTTTTCATCTCGGGGTTTCTCTCCTTTTCTCTCGCAATCGTTATTGTCAAATTCATATCAAATGCATTTGTTGATGGCTATAAGGTCTCAAGGTGTAGCCCTGGCTCTTTGCACCACTGTGGATCATTGCACCACTGTGGATCACCCCCCTCAATAAACACACTCTCTTTCTCTCTCCCACCCCCATCATTCTAGCCTCTACCTTTTAAATCCTCTTTGTTGTGGAGGCTGAGCACATGATGTGTTCAGAGGTTCCACTGGTAGGAGTCTCTCAGTAAGACATTTGTACCCAGGCTGCCCCAATCCCTCCTCACATTCCTGCTGCAGTTAAAGGAACAGATCTCTGGGCTGAACTTGGGCCTATTTACACAGGTCTTAGGAAAAGCACTTTTCTGCTCCTGTTTTGACTTAATTTCCAGGAGTTGACACAGTGTCTTGATTGACTTGCACTCCCTTTGAGCAAGGATCACCACAAGTGTCACTTGCTTAAAATGTTAAAGGTCAACTGCCCTTGAAAACCAACTTCTTTTGAAAATGGCCTATGTGGCATCGATATAAGTCAGAAACATGTATTATAGTATCTCAATTGACTACAAAGTGTAAATAGAATAATTTTGGTCATAAAGTCACTTGTCCAAAAGAGTTTGGTAAGTGACTGCATCATTACTTGAGGGATTGGATTACAATTATGTAAAAAAAACGAATGCCCCCTTTTCCCTATTAACACTTGGTGGCACTGTTTTCACGGAAAAGACTGGGTGAGGTAGTTTTGTGTGGCCCAGTGCCCTGGGTGGGTGGAGACATCTCCTTAGGATGACTAATTGTATAGTTGAAAACGAGCAAACCCCGCCCAACTGGCGCAAAACAAATTTCCCAGAAGACACTGTAGCTTGATGTGCACTGCAAATATTGATTGGGAAATAGCTCCTCTAGTGAAAATGGGCTTCTGTGTAACAATCAGATGGGTTTGTCAAATGTGAGACTGTGCCTGGTGTTGTTGCTGAGAGTTTGTTACACTAGCTATTCGCTAGCATGATCAAATAATGTAGCTAGCAAGGTGTTGTAGAACAAGTGTTACATGAAACACATTCCAGACACTGGTTCTTGCTGTCTTGGCAGAGTATTGATGAAAAACGAGGCTGTGCACTTCTCCTTTAACCACAAGTATGTACAAGGCCTAAGATACTTCACTCATTCACATCCAACCTTTTTGAAGTAGCACTGCAGTAATTTGCCAAGGAAGTGTGAGGACGCAATTATGATTTTTTTCCATAGCTTGTTTTGCTACCTCAAGCATTTTAGTGAAGTGAAACAGACGTGTTTCACCGTAAACTTGATCGTGTGTGTGCTTTGCTTGTGAATACAAAAAACTAAGTAGCACAGTTGTCTTCTGATTTGATGTCCAAAATAAAGCTTTTTGAAGTTTCATTATTTTTCATAGTCATTGAGATGAGTCTATATTAACTAAATATGCAGATTAAAAAATATATATACTTGTGTATTGATTTTAAAGAAAGGCATTGATGTTTATGGTTCTGTACACAATCACATCAAATCAAATAAAATTTTATTTGTCACATACACATGGTTAGCAGATGTTTATGCGAGTGTAGCGAACTGCTTGTGCTTCTAGTTCCGACAATGCAGTAATAACCAACAAGTAATCTAACTAACAATTCCAAAACTACTGTTTTATACACAGTGTAAGGGGATAAAGAATATGTACATAAAGATATATGAGTGATGGTACAGAGCAGCATAGGCAAGATACAGTAGATGGTATCGAGTACAGTATATACATATGAGATGAGTATGTAAACAAAGTGGCATAGTTAAAGTGGCTAGTGATACATGTATTACATAAGGATGCAGTAGATGATATAGAGTACAGTATATACGTATGCATATGAGATGAATAATGTAGGGTATGTAACATTATATTAGGTAGCATTGTTTAAAGTGGCTAGTGATATATTTTACATCAATTCCCATTATTAAAGTGGCTGGAGTTGTGTCAGTGTGTTGGCAGCAGCCACTCAATGTTAGTGGTGGCTGTTTAACAGTCTGATGGCCTTGAGATAGAGACTGAAAAACAGCTTCTCGGTCCCAGCTTTGATGCACCTGTACTGACCTCGCCTTCTGGATGATAGCGGGGTGAACAGGCAGTGGCTCGGGTGGTTGTTGTCCTTGATGATCTTTATGGCCTTCCTGTAACATCGGGTGGTGTAGGTGTCCTGGAGGGCAGGTAGTTTGCCCCCGGTGATGCGTTGTGCAGACCTCACTACCCTCTGGAGAGCCTTACGGTTGTGGGCTGAGCAGTTGCCGTACCAGGCGGTGATACAGCCCGCCAGGATGCTCTCGATTGTGCATCTGTAGAAGTTTGTGAGTGCTTTTGGTGACAAGCCGAATTTCTTCAGCCTCCTGAGGTTGAAGAGGCGCTGCTGCACCTTCTTCACGATGCTGTCTGTGTGAGTGGACCAATTCAGTTTGTATGCCGAGGAACTTAAAACTTACTACCCTCTCCACTACTGTTCCATCGATGTGGATAGGGGGGTGTTCCCTCTGCTGTTTCCTGAAGTCCACAATCATCTCCTTAGTTTTGTTGACGTGGGGCGATGGTGCAACGACGGTGCTTTTTTTTGCGACTGTGCTTGTTTTTTTGTGTATTTTTTTTTTTTTTTTACCCCTTTCTCCCCAATTTCGTGGTATCCAATTGTTGTAGTAGCTACTATCTTATCTCATCGCTACAACTCCCGTACGGGCTCGGGAGAGACGAAGGTTGAAAGTCATGCGTCCTCCGATACACAACCCAGCCAGCCACACTTCTTAACACAGCGTGCATCCAACCCGGAAGCCAGCCGCACCAATGTGTCGGAGGCCGCACCAATGTGTCGGAGGCCGCACCAATGTGTCGGAGGCCGCACCAATGTGTCGGAGGCCGCACCAATGTGTCGGAGGCTACATCGTGCACCTGGCAACCTTGGTTAGTGCGCACTGCGCCCGGCCCGCCACAGGAGTCGCTGGTGCGCGATGAGACAAGGACATCCCTACCGACCAAGCCCTCCCTAACCCGGACGACGCTAGGCCAATTGTGCGTCGCCCCACGGACCTCCCGGTCGCGGCCGGTTACGACCGAGCCTGGGCGCGAACCCAGGGACTCTGATGGCACAGCTGGCGCTGCAGTACAGCGCCCTTAACCACTGCGCCACCCGGGAGGCCTGCGACTGCGCTTGTTAAATCATCACCTGTTTGGCGAAGTAGGCTATGATTCAATGATAAATTAACAGGCACCGCATCGATTATATGCAACGCAGGACAAGCTAGATAAACTAGTAATATCATCAACCATGTGTAGTTAACTAGTGATTATGTTAAGATTGTTTTTTATAAGTTTAATGCTAGCTAGCAAACTTACCTTGGCTTCTTGCTGCACTCGCGTAACAGGCAGTCAGCCTGCCACGCAGTCTCCTTGTGGAGTGCAATGTGATCGGCCACAATCGGTTTCCAAAAATGCCGATTACCGATTTGTTATATGAACTTGAAATCGGCTCTGATTTATCGGTTGACCTCTAGTATGAAGAATACAATTGAACATAGCTAAATGGTAAGGATATTTTCCCTAAATGATTTGAGGGAGTGCTTAACAAAGAAACAGGTACTCCTATATGCTTAATTTAGAGCTATGTATGTAACTTTAGGGCTATATGTTTAATTTTGAATACAGTCTAGGTCTGCATGATGCGACTCTAATGATGATTTGAAAAAAGTTGCATGAAAGGTATGAGCTCTGCTTTGTTTTCTTTGTGCAGGCTGTACACACTTGCACAATATTTGACAAGCACTTGATAATGCCTCGAATTTCCTGGCGGCATCCCCTTTGTGTGGTAGTAATGCCGCCTAAAAAAAAACATGCCTTTTGTGGCCGTTGTGCCCTTAGGCTGAATATAATCATTAAAATTCCCTTCTCCCAGCTGCATGCACCGATGCACCTCACTCACATGGCTCTCGTCACATGATCGGGTCTTTCTCACAGGCTACAAGTGAAGACCAACATATCGGGGACGCAACTGCGCACAGCCTTAACCAATTCCGAGGCGCATATTAAAGATATTGGAAGAACTGTCCAATTTCACTTTGTCAGCCAACAAGATGAGTAGGCCTAACGAACATCAAAAGCACTAGAATATGTCGGTCTACTATCCCCCATAGTACAAAAGTTGTCCTATTCTATCTAGAAAGAAATATTCCAAACATGTTGTGGGATGAGATGAAGCCCAAATTAATACAACCACTAGCATCAAAAAATAAATAATGCAATGAGGCTGACACAACCAATCAGAACGTTTAGCTTAAAATTTTGATACAGCAATGCTCACGCGGCAGTAGGTTATTAGCGTGAATGTTCCGTTAGCGGGAAAACACCATTCTCAAAGTGAATGTAAATGTGATTATGCATGTAATGCTTTTATTATAAAGGTGAATTTTTATGGTGAAAAATGATCTTCCCCAAACTTAAAACTCAAGCGCTGCTAATGTATGGCAGTTAGGCTCTGCACCCGTTGTAAAACAGATTCATGTGCTTAATTTTAAGAACTTATTTGGCCACTTTAACAAACCTTAACAAAACATATATGCCTATGGGCTAGGCTACATGAGGTGTGCGACTATGATTTGAATTCTACAATGTAGAAAATAGTAAAATAAAGAAAAACCCTTGAATGAGTAGGTGTGTCCAAACTTTTGACTGGTACTGTATGTTTTTCCAGCAGTTTCGATAATGTCAAAAGCTGCACTTAAGTCTAACAAAACGGCTCCCACAATCTTCTTCTTAATTTCTATGCATTTTGCAATGGCTAATGCTGTGTTCTTTTGCCCAAACATATTATTTTGGGGATTATTATTGTTGTAGACATGCCAACAACAATCTTGCCAATGAAAAAGTAATACAAGTAGTTGGCAATATCAGAGGGAATATGGATCAAAGTTTGCCTTTTTGCTCAAAATTGTATTGAAGGTAATCCACAGCTTTCATTGTTTATATTACTTTGTTTCATAGTACAGTTTCTTCTTCTTTTTGATGTCAAAGGGAGATATGAGATGGAGCTTGAGTATGGCCAATACAGTTAAGACATCTGACCCGCTTTCATTCTGCTGTCATCTCTCAGTAATGGCAATGTTGCCCTGCTGAACTGCACAGCGATCGTAAACACGAGTAATGAGACTCTGACGGACAAGAACCCTATCTCTGAGAGCATCCACACTTACGCTGGGCCTGAACTTCGAGACGAGATGCTCAAACTGAAAGGTAGGGGGCACCACTAACTCATCAGGTTAATGACAACATGACTGGTTTGCGCTCAGTGGGCACCAAACATGAGAAGTACCGCATCCGTTTCAAAACACTATCTCAACTTGATCAATCAGAATGCTTATTTTTGTTGTCCAATTAACTTCTGTTGGTTTGTCTCTACTGATCATGACCTTGTGTTAAGCTGGGAAAGTGAATGTCATGTGTTAACATAATGTGAGCACTGTGGAGACAACACATTACAGACAGGTTTTTATACAAATGCATATTTTAGAAAAGGAAAAAGTGTTGGTTTGTGTCCATTGGGTATTGTTGCTATGTAAATCCCCTTCTAGGCTGTGTTGAAGGTGAAGAATGTTCTCTTGGTGTGTTCTTTGTGGGATCTTGATATACTTGTATTACTGGTATGTATGTGTTTATCCACAGGATGTCGGACAGGCGAGGCAAAGATGACCAAAGGCTTTAACCTGGCGGCGCGCTTTATCATCCACACGGTGGGCCCCAAGTACAAAACCAAGTACAGGACGGCTGCTGAGAACTCCCTGTACAACTGCTATAGGAACGTCATGCAGCTCGCCAAGTAAGACATTAAAGATGCACTATGCAGAAATCGTTCTGCCATTTCCTGGTTGCAGAAATTCGAATAGTTTGCCTAATTTCAGTTTGTTACAAAACAAGCAAGTATAGTGTAGATAATCATTGTACCATCTAAACCACTGTGCAAGTTGATTAGGCATGTTGATTAGATCACAGCTGGTTTACATACGAGAGAAGTGTTCTCTCCCCACAATACCACACAGGTGTGTGTGTAACGTGAGGTGCTCCCTTACAGCCTCATGCCTCTATACACAGGGCCTGAGTAGTCACTGAATGGTTTGATGAGCATGAAAACGATGTAAACCATATGCCATGGCCATCTCTGTCACCATGTTTCTCAAATCACTTTTTTGTCACATGCACTGAATACAGCAGGTGAAATGCTTACTTAACCAACAATGCATTTTTTTAAAATAAAATATTTGATATTACGTTATTTATTATTTTAAATGCAGAAGTTACACACAATAACATAACACAGCTATATACAGGGGGTACCAGTACTGAGTCATTGTGCAGGGGTACAGGTGAGGTAATATGTACATAAACCACTTTACTCTGTGGTGTGTACTGCACTGTCAATTGAATGTGGTTTGTGGTGTGGCTACTGTTAGTATGTTTGAGCTGTTTGTGTCTGCAGAGAGCATGCTATGGCATCTGTGGCCGTCTGTGTGGTCAGCACAACTAAGAGAGGATACCCACTGGAGGACGCCACACACATTGCCCTCAGTAAGACACGCACAGCACACACTCACACGCACAGCACACACACACAGCACACACTCACACGCACGGCATACATTCACTAAGTTAATGATCTCTTATACATTAGCGGATAGTACACTCACAATTTCATGTAGTTAACTTGTGGCTGTCAACTATTAACACTGGCATGATGTTCAGTAACTCATCCATGACCCCTGACCTATATGAAACATTTATATAACACCTTTACAAATGCAGTAGGTGCTCAAAGCGCTTTACATTGTAAGGGGGAAACTCACCTATCCCACCACCAATGTTTAGCACCCACTTGGATGATACAAAGCAACCATTTTCTGCCAGAATGCTCACTACACATCAGCTAGCATATCTGTTGTCTGTTACAGTGTGTATAACTGTGTGTTTGCAGGAACGGTCCGCAGGTTTCTGGAGAACTATGGAGAGAGCATAGAGACGGTGGTGTTCGCTGTGACAGACACAGAAGAGGTGTGTTCTTTTTTTTCTTGCTTTACATACTTAGGTTTTACATGCTTAGGTTTTACATGCATATAATTGCACTGGCTTGTTCATTTTTTTTCTGGTGTGAAATTCAACTTAAGGGGAATGTTTGGAGCATGAAATATTTAAGCTGTGTTTCGAAGGCAAAGTTTTCTTGTGATTACTCACTAATTTGTTTTTCATAGAGAACATTAAATATATCAAATATAACATGAATGTTTCAGTTTGAGGTAATTATTCATGTCGAATATGGCAAACACACAAAAAGACAGTGTATTTCACAGATAAGAGGGAAAGTGCACATAGTGATTAGAAACTGAGGATGTGTGTGAAGGTTTTTGTGTTAGAAAGCATGTGTGAGTGTGTGGCATCTAATATCTGTGTGGTTAACATCATTTTGTGTGTCACAGCCCACATACAGGAAACTGCTGCCTCTCTACTACCCTCGTTCTGAGGAAGAGGAGCGTGCCAGCCTGCCCCTAATCCCGACTGACATCGGGAACTCTGAAGGTGAGCCTGTAGTCCCAGAGAGACAGATCCGCATCGCCGAGAAACCAGGCTGTCTGGAAGGTAAGACTACATTTCCCACAACCCCCTAGATGTGACTCATCTCTGAGCTGTTGTGCATAGTGGTTTCAATAGGGTTACCATAGCAACAACATCAGGGCCTGAAACAAACTTTTTGATATACCAGCCACTGTGGCAGGTAGATAAACATTTTAAAAATCTAACAGCCAATCAGATTTTTTTTACCAGCCAAAATATTTTTTCCGACATAATTATACCATAAACAAAAAAACGGCTACCAGCCAATCAGATTTTTTTACCAGCCAAAATATTTTTCCCGACATAATTATACCATTCATAGGTCTTTGTGTGATTAGGTACCAGCTATGAAACAGAAAGACAAACACTTCAAAAACAGCTACTGTAGAATTTATTTATTTAAAAAACAAAATGTAAGGCTCTAAATGTGCTCATGCTCAGACTTCTAACTCTATTTTTATTTGCAAATACAAGTGAAATGCTCTCACTGTGGAGCCCTGACCACCTGCCAACGTGGCTGGTGAAATAAACATCTTACCCGCCAATTGCAAAATCTAGCCGCATTTGGCGGGTGTTCAGTTTAGGCCCTGAACAACATCCAGTCCATGTAGGTGATGCATTGTGTAAATACATGGTGATAATAGACCTGCCGCCACCGGCAGTTCTTCATCTCTAAGCAGCAGCTGTATTTCCTGGAGTCTGAACAACACAGTCCTGGCCAATACTACCTGGTTTAAAACCAGGTCATTTGTATCCATGGAAACGCACTCGGTGCACATGGGAGAAGAATGCAGGATGATCTTTCATAGTCGAGTTAGTGGAACATCTGTCATACCCTCGGCCAGTGGTGGAACACACACTACACACAGACATCGGTGTGGAAGGCATTAGGAGCCTAATTGTTAAATTAAACATGTCTCTCTGTTGGTTCATCTTTTCCACTGAGCGCTGCCCTGACAGGTGCTCTGATGGCAGAGAGGATGTACAGGTAACTGGAAAAATAATGAAAACACTTGAGTAAATGAGGGATACAAAGTATATTGAAAGCAGGTGCTTCCACAGGTGTGGTTCTGGAGCAATTAACATCCCATCATATTTAGGGTATGAAAATGCTAGGCAAGACATTATTTTGGCTACCATGGCTATGCCCCCATACACAGGGCATGAGTAGTCACTGAATGGTTTGATGAGCATGAAAACGATGTAAACCATATGCCATGGCCATCTCAGTCACCAGATGTCAACCAAATTGAACACTTATGGGAGATTCTGGAGTGGCGCCTGAGACAGCGTTTTCCACCACCAACAAAACACCAAATGATGGAATATCTCATGGAAAAATGGTGTCCCATCCCTCTAATATAGTTCCAGATGCTTGTAGAATCTATGCCAAGTTGCGTTGAAGCCGTTCTGGCTCGTGGTGGCCCAATGCCCTGTTAAGACACTTTATGTTGGTGTTTCCTTCATTTTGGCAGTTACCGGTATGTCTTCAATAAAGGAATGCAGAATCCCTCTTGTGTTCAGATATTTTCTTGAATGTTGAAAAGGTTTCTCATCCCGTAAGGTTGTTTTAGTTGTCTAGATGTGTTGATGTATATGAATATACTGGACTGGTATATTATCTTTAGTTACTCACATTAGCCATGTGTGGCTTTTATGCCTTAATATTGCCTCTCCTTGGATGACTGTTGTCCATATGGGGCTCAGCCCTAGATTAAAAACTCCAGACCTAGAGGTGTGAGTCAAGCCCAACGACAACAAACACTGGAATAAACACACACACACAGACTTTTCAGAGCAATGGTTTCAAAATATGATATTTGTTGATATAACAGTTAGGGAGAGTGTATTTTCTTTTAGAGTTGAGCCATTTTCATAGATTGTTGTATCTGTGTGTGTGCTGTGTAGTTGACTCTGAGGTGGAGATTCTAGACTCAGACCTGGGCCAGGTGGGGACTCATGCGTTTTCCCGGATGGAGGGAGATGTGGACAAACAGCGCAAACTAATCCTGCAGGGCCAGCTGTCTGATGCAACCATGCAGAAACAGCACCAGAGAAAGTGTGTTACACAACTTGTACACTACATCCCTACCATGCATCCTATACCCTAGTTTTACCAACATTTACAGTACACCCTAAGCCAGTACAGTGTTTCTGTAATGTGTTAAAACCTCTCCTATCTTTGCAGTTATTACCGCTGGTTATGTCGAGCCAGAGCAGAGGACTTGTCTGACATAGCAGCACTGAAAGCCTTATATCAAACTGGTGAGTTCAGTGTGTGTCTGTATGTGAAATCCTTTTTCCAGCTCATTGAACACAGCATCCGGGGGTGAAATAATCAGTTTTATAATTGTTCTTTCTCAGGATAAAAAATGACCAGTAATGAAACAGCCTCTGTTGTCATGGCAGGACATCTTTCTTTCACTTCTTCTCTTGCTTTCTCTTTCCTCAAACTTGTTAATTTAGTTAGTTGGATTGCTTTTTATACTTTTTCAGCCATAGATATAATATAGTGAGGCTCATGACACCCTCCTTTTTCACTGAATGTAATTGTTCCATGTCTCCTCTAGGAGGCAGTGTAGTAATACTGGCAGGCTGCTGAGCTTATCTTTTAGTGGTGTGTGTGTTTCCACAGGTGTTGACATGTGTGGCAGGACAGTGATGGTTCTTGTGGGCAGAAATATTCCTGTCACCCTCATCGACATGGAAAAGGTACCAGGCTTCATTTGGAGGCAACATCATGAACATCACCGTTTTAGTTGCACAATAGAAAATAAATCAATATTGTTGCTCTGTGAACAAACCTTGACCTCTCCACCATGTGTGTATTACTTCACTACAGGCCCTGCTGTACTTCATCCATGTCATGGACCACATCACAGTGAAGGAGTATGTAATGGTTTACTTTCACACTCTGACCGGAGAACACAACCATCTGGACTCTGAATTCCTTAAGAAGCTTCATGAGATTGTAGACACGAAGTAAGAGGCACACCACATATTTTACTGATTTAGTGAAGAGCGAGAGAGAACTGAAGTCTAGAGACGATTACAGACTGTTGGTTACCAGATACGACAAGTGAATCAAATCTGAATGCGTAAGATGAAACCGTTCTCCCTGTGAATGGGGATTTACCGTGAAATTGTTCTGGGGTAAATTGTTTAACCCCCCCCACCACCCCTTTGTTTTTTACACTGCTGCTACTCTCTGTTTATTATCTATACATAGTCACTACCCCTACCTACATGTACACTGCTGCTACTCTCTGTTTATTATCTATACATAGTCACTACCCCTACCTACATGTACACTGCTGCTACTCGCTGTTTATTATCTATACATAGTCACTTTACCCCTACCTACATGTACAAATTACCACTTTCTGAGAACTGAAACGGGATAGCTTTTGGGTACACATACGTTTTGGAAACCTGGAGTCTGTTATGGAACGGCTTCCCAACGCTCTGAGAAGGTTCCCAGAAAATTATATATTGGCGGTGACACAGCCCAAATCAAAGACACCAACATTATGAAAATATTGCTTTTCTGGCCAACTCTACAAACTTCACTGATCAAACAGCTCGTTGCTAACAACAATCGGCCATGAATGAATTTCATGTGCAATTGAAGAAAATGGCATCAGGTTCTACGTGACTTCTAATCTCCCCTCTTCCGTTTCAAAACGTCACAGCACCATACATTTTAACTTGGCAGTGCCAATGTCAACACTATACACCATAACCATGCGTACCCTCTGCTTTAGTACGTCTAAGACGAGGTCGACTACTAAATACTTATTTCCCTGTCTACGGACACATTCACATTGCACTAGAGCTGAAAACCAGAAGCCTTCTCACCTCAACCCCACAGCCATAGATAAGGCAGCACCACCCACAGTACTCCAACTTCTCAGCAGTGGTCGTACTACACAACTTCCTCTTTCGTGAACAATGTGAGATTACAGTCTTTGAAGCTAGTTGTTATAGTCATTGAGAGATTCTACAACCGACTGTATTTTTTAAAATCTGGCTCTAACCAGAATAGAAAGAGGAATGGGAGGTCCCAGTACACAACTGAGCAAGAGGACAAATACATTAGTGTCTAGTATGATAAACGGAGGCCTCACAAGTCCTCAACTGGCAGCTTCATTAAATAGGACCTGCAAAACACCAGTCTCAATGTCAACAGTGAGGAGGCGACTCCGGGATGCTGGCCTTCTAGGCAGATTTCCTCTGTTCAGTGTCTGTTCTTTTGCCCATCTTAATCTCTGAGCTATGGCTCTTTCTTTGCAACGCTGCCTAGAAGGCCAGCATCCCGGAGTCGCCTCCTCACTGTTGACGTTGAGACTGGTGTTTTGCAGGTACTATTTAATGAAGCTGCCAGTTGAGGACTTGAGAAACAGACTCCTCACAAGTCCTCAATTGGCAGCTTTATTAAATAGTACCCGCAAAACACCAGATTCCCTGCTGTTGATTGTGGCCTGTGGAATGTTGTCCCACTCCTCTTCAATGGCTGTGCGTAGTTGCTGGATATTGGCGTGAACTGGAACACGCTGTTCTACTTGTCGATCCAGAGCATCTCAAACAGGCTCAATGGTTGATATGTCTGGTGAGCCTGCAGGCCATGGAAGAACTGGGACATTTTCAGCTTCCAGGTCCTTGCGACATGGGGCTGTGCATTATAATGCTGAAACATGAGGTGATGGCGGCGGATGAATTGCATGACAATGGGCCTCAGGATCTTGTCTCGGTATCTCTGTGCATTGAAATTGCCATCAATAAAATGCAATTATGTTCGTTGTCCGTAGCTTATGACCCAAAGCCACCATAGGGCAGTCTATTCACAACGTTGACATCAGCAAACCACTCGCCCACACAACGTCTTATACGTGTTGTGCGGTTGTGAGGCCGGTTGGATGTACTGCTAAATTCTCTAAAACGACGTTGGAGGCAGCTTATGGTAGAGATCAGAGCTGTTGCCAGAGAATTGGTGGACATTCCTGCAGTCAGCATGCCAATTGCACACTCCCTAAACTTGACATCTGTGGCATTGTGCAAATTGTAGTGGCCTTTTATTGTCCCCAACCCAAGGTGCACCTGTGTAATGGTGCTTATATTTTTGTTCACCGAGTTTCCACCAGTAAACAGTATGCTGATGGGGTAGTAGGTCCATCATCCAAATAAACCAGCTTACAACCAGAAGAACATGTTTGATAACTCTTGGCACTGCTGACTTATTTTCCCAGTAGTTGTGATGAGCAAGTTATGTCCCACATAAGAGAAACTGTGTAGTCCTCCATGTCTGCACTGCACTGCTGCTCTAGACCAGGGATGGGAAACTTTGAGGGTGGAGGGCTGTGCGTACCCACATCCATACCCACACATACAGTCAGAGCCAGCCCTAGCCTTTTTTGGGGCCCTACGTGAAATTTTGTTGAGGGGGGCCCACCTTGAGAGCAAAACATTTTAGCTGCCTCACTCTTGACAGTGGGGAGAAATGTTTGCCATTTTTAATATATCTGAGTGAGAAGTAAATCAATGGGGTTCCCCCAGGTGGTAATTCTACTATGATTACTACAAGTTTAAATTGTTGGCTAGACTAATTTACCAATCTAAAAAATGTTAGCTGACATGGGATAATTGAGTGACTGTCAGTGACTGACATAAGAGGAAAAACTGCTTATGCACAACCAAATTTCAGAATTACTATTCTAACTCTCAACAGTAAGTTGAGACCCCGACTGAGTTCCTTTTTGGAAATTGATCGAGCCAGCTGCCCATCTCTGTTCTAGACCAATAAATGGACCTGCTACATTAGGAATCATCTTACCTATAGCTCTTTAGCGTTGGCTCTTGGAGCAGAGGTCCATTTTGGCAATACTATTCTTCCCCTAGGCCAAGAAGAGAGGAACTCATGATCCTGTCTGGCTGGGGAGAGCGGCTGGTCCACCAAAGAGACAGAATTTGTTCCTTGAGGACTGGCCCAAACAAGGCTCTACTCCACCTCCCTGTGGTGTCTTTTAGGTCTCTCAGAACACCGATGAAACGATGGTTAAATGGTCATTTGTTTGGAGTGTTATTTTTCCAAGTGTCCTGTAAAAGTGTCAGCATGCTTCAGTTCGGCTGAACCGAACGAGTGTGCTCGCATACTCCCTTAAAAGACCTTCACTTGAAAAACGAGAAACTGCTACGTTTTAGCCGAGGAGGTCTTAGTCGCGCAATTTTACATCTAAGATTTTTGGTGCAGTATTCCTCTAACTCGTTTGCATGCAAATAAAAATCATCTTTCATTGAATGACAAGATTTTATTTAAGAATCTGTACTGTTGACCTGGCACTGACAACGTGGCACTGACAACGTGGCACTGACAACGTGGCACTGACTTCGGCTTGCCTCAAGAAAAAATTACGTGTGCCCAAACAGCCTTACTGAAGTCCAAAACGTCACAAAATGTTGTCATAATATATGCACAAACTCTTGCGAATTGTTTCGGCTGGGAAGCAGGCAGACTCCTGTACTGGCCATTGGTGGTTACTGTCTACACAATGTGCCTCCGAGTGATGATGGGTTGGTTCCACATTTGGGGACTAAAACCATGTAATTGCATGTTAGTTACATAGGCAGGTGTAGACTATTGATGTTGCATGTCCATGTCAGAGAGGCATGGGAAAGGGTGTGTGTGTGCGCATGCGCATGCTGTTGGATGGCCTTGGGTGATTTTAATTTTTTTCTAGTTTGTGTTCTTTTGACAGTACCTTGGCCTGAGGACACCGCAACAATTGGAGCACTTTTATGGACATTTTGGTCGTTTTGTAAAAAAGCTCTCTTTGGTTTGTTCAAAGGACCCAATTGTCTGCAAAAAGAAGAATAACCAGCAAACTGTTCTGGAAATACTTGAGTAAACCTAAGCCGCTTGAAGAACTTGATGGCAGTTAAAATGGGTGATCCATCACTGGAAATGAAACTGGAATTGCTATTTAGTTGAATGTTAAAGCTACAATGTAACTTTTTTGGCGACCCAACCAAATTCACATAGAAATGTGACGTATAGATCTGTCATTCTCATTGCTAGCAAGTCTAAGAAGCAGTAGATCTGTTCTATGTGCGCTATTTCTATGCTTCTTGTGCTTAAGTCTTCTTTCCATGCATATTTTTGATATTGCGTTTTTTTTTCTTCTCAAGGGCAATAATAAATCATTATAATAATTATAACTATTTAACATGCTAGCCAATAGTGACATGTCAATAAATGGCTTTTGCTTTGTTTTGTATTCCAGGTTTAAGAATAACTTGAGGGCTTTCTACTTTGTACACCCCTCTTTTCGCTCTAAGGTAAACTCAACAGTACCCCTGTTTTACTGCTTCTCAAACACTTGTTAGGTGTATTTCTACTACTAGGCATTATTAGGATATGTACAGTATATACCAGGGTTGGGGTCAATTCCAGTGAGTTCAGGTACACTGAAATAAAAATTATTTTCAATTAGTAAAATTTGGACTTGGAATTTGGTTTACTTTCTGAATTGACTGTTTTATGCCCTCTGTTAAGTTTACAGTCTTTTCTGACCAAGATCAGCAGGGCTCTTTTCACACGCACACACAGCACCCCACTACTGTTCTGTAGTTTCACCAAGACTTCTTTTGGCTGTGAGCCTCCCTGACACATTACCCTGTTCAAGCTTCAACCTCTGGTCTCATCTGCTTTGTTACTGAGTTGAATCAGCCCTTTAGATGGGAGAAGGCTCACAGTTTAGCAATCTACTAATTGGTCAATTTAAAGGATCCAGGAACTCTGAGGTAACTTGACTCTGAGGTGTGTATGAGAGACGCGCCAGGCATTGTGCTGGGGTCATTAGAATGCATGCTGAAAATGGGTTTAAATGGTTTGGAATGGGAAGCAAAGCACACACTTGCGTAGTAAAGAGGAGAGGGAAGTCTATTGGCCTTATTCAATCAAACCTAATAAGTGGATTTTAGGGAGAAGTACATTCGTCTCAATAGATTACCACTTAAATACAGTGGAAGGCTTCAGCCAAAACACATCTGTGTTATAAACAACTATTACAATTTAACCTTCAGGGCAAGTCCAATTGTAAATACCCCCCCATTTTCACCAGTTTCTTTCAATGTTTCTTATCTTATGTTAATTTATCTTGTGTCAGGTGTCCACCTGGTTCTTCACTACATTCAGTGTGTCAGGGCTGAAGCAGAAGGTCCATCATGTAGAGACCCTCCAGCAGCTATTCACCTGTATCCTGCCTGAACAGATAGACATCCCTCCCTTTGTCCTGGAGTACGATGCACGGGTGAGGCCCTACACACACCATTCTCTCTGTCTAGCTTACCAACCTTGCTGACCTACATCTACAGGGCTACACACACACACACACTCATGCATTGAGTTGTGGGTATATTCCCACATTGTATCAGATTCTAAGTGTTGCACTTTGTGTGTGTTACGATTTTAAAATGTAACATGTACCTTATCTTCAGGCTATTTTTGTTGGTTTGTTCAAAGGACCGAATTGTCTGCAAAAAGAAAAATAACCAGCAAACTGTTCAGCAAATACATTTGAGTAAAGCCAAGACATTTGAGTAAAGCCAAGACATTTGAGTAAAGCCAAGACATTTGAGTAAAGCCAAGACATTTGAGTAAAGCCAAGACATTTGAGTAAAGCCAAGACATTTGAGTAAAGCCAAGACATTTGAGTAAAGCCAAGACATTTGAGTAAAGCCAAGACATTTGAGTAAAGCCAAGACATTTGAGTAAAGCCAAGACATTTGAGTAAAGCCAAGACATTTGAGTAAAGCCAAGACATTTGAGTAAAGCCAAGACATTTGAGTAAAGCCAAGACATTTGAGTAAAGCCAAGACATTTGAGTAAAGCCAAGACATTTGAGTAAAGCCAAGACATTTGAGTAAAGCCAAGACATTTGAGTAAAGCCAAGACATTTGAGTAAAGCCAAGACATTTGAGTAAAGCCAAGACATTTGAGTAAACCCAAGACATTTGAGTAAACCCAAGACATTTGAGTAAAGCCAAGACATTTGAGTAAACCCAAGACATTAGCTAAAATGGATGATCCATCACTGGAAATTAAACCGGAATTGTTATGTAATAGAATGTTAAAGCTGCAATATGTCACTTTTTGCGTAACCCAACCAATTTCACATAGAAATGTGACTTATAGCTCTGTCATTCTCATTGAAAGCAAGTCTAAGACGCAGTAGATCTGTTCCATGTGCGCTATTTCTATGCTTCCCGTGTTTAAGTTTCATTTTTTCGGTTTTGTACACCAGGTGAAAATACAGTACCAGTCAAAAGTTTGGACACCTACTCATTCAATGACTTAATTTTTTTAAACTCTTTTCTACATTGTAGAATAATAGTGAAGACATCTAAACTATGAAATAACACATGGAATCATGTAGTAACCATAAGTGTTAAAGAAATCAAAATATATTTGAGATTCTTCAAAAAACTCTGCGTCTCACAAAGACACGGCGGTTGGAACCAAAAGTCTCACATTTTAACTCATCAGACCAAAGGACTGATTCTCCTTTTTGGTTCTCCTTTCCTGTGGCGGTCCTCATGAGAGCCAGTTTCATCATAGCGCTTGAAGGTTTTTGCGACTGCACTTGAAGAAGCTTTCAAAGTTCTTGAAATTTTCCGGATTGACTGACCTTCATGTCTTAAAGTAATGATGGACTCTCATTTCTCTTTGCTTATTTGAGCTGTTCTTGCCATAATATGGACATAGTCTTTTACCAAAGAGTGTGCAAAGCTGACCACAAAGCGAAGGGTGGCTACTTTGAAGAATCTCAAATATATTTTTGATTCATTTAACACTTAGTTGATTACTACTTGATTCCATATGTTCTTTCATAATTTTGATGTCTTCACTATTATTCTACAATGTAGAAAATAGTAAAAATAATGAAACTGTTGAATGAGTAGGTGTGTCCAAACTTTTGACTGGTACTGTATATTTCACAGCGGTTTAGATGATTCTCTACACTATACTTGCTTCTTTGTCACAAACTGAAATTAGGCAATCTATTAATTTTAGCAACCAGGAAATGGTGAAGCGATTTCTGCATAGTGTATATTTATTCTGGGTTATTTCAAAGTTACTGGTCAGTCGCTAAAATACCTCCACTGATGTAAACACTTGATATGCCTGTTTAGTATACTTACACAGGTCTGTGTGTTCTACTTAAAACTAAATTTGTCAGCTGGAGTTATCACCCTAAATCAGATGGAAAGGAAAAGCAGAACTGAAAAGGAATGAGCGTTACACAATAGCTCTTTCAATATATCTTTTTTTGATCTTGTATTGAGATGAAGCAGAGAGAGGGGAAACGATGCAATGATTCCTTACTGGCTCTGGGTGACTTGTTAGTTTGTGGAGTTGGTTCATTTGTAAGCTTATGCGCTGATAGTGGTGCCTGGAGAAGTGGGTATACTCTAATTATGCTAAAACATTTCCAAAACGCCCGCCCCGTGAAGGAAAGGTGCCCTATGGGAAGAATTCTATGAGAAACGGTGACTTTTACACTCTGAATGACCTAAAATCATAAATTCCATATTGGTCTTTCACAGTCAGGCCAACCCAAGCTGTACTGGGCAAGTAGGCTAATATTAGTCCTCCTATTGAAACCGATAAATGAGACTGTCAACTGAGTCTGAAATGTACAGGTTTCAGATTTTGCTCTGTCACTTTTTTTTGCATAAATACAACACAATTGTATGTTCTAATGCCATAACAATGCTTAAACCACATCAGGAGACCACATTTGAGGTCTGGGAAAAATCTAATGTTGATTTGAGTGTAGTTGCCTTTTAACTCGATGTGTGCAGGCACACGTAGCACTGTTTGGTTAACAGTATTTCTGTTGTACATGAGATGGAGTTTGCAAAAGAAATGACCACTGGATTGATGCTAATTATCATTATATTCTGGCAGATAACTAGCTCCAAAGTAGACTATGCCTAACATTTTAATAGTTTTTGGGAAAGCCTTTCCATCTACCAGAAGACATTTAGGCCTATTATTAGCATCCCTGTACTTTTCCTGTTGCTTCATTGTTTGACACCTGGACATTTTACTTCATATTATGAGGCATTACCTTGCTTCAAAGTGGACTTACTCATGCGTTCTATTGGTTTTCTTTAAACTTTCATTGTCTCGCAGCCGACGGCATTATCCTAATCATATTAGCGGCCCATGAAAGTTGTTGCATCTTTAAATCTCCCTTCTTTCAAAGTTTCTAACCAATATTTCCATCTCTGGCCATGAAACCGCTCGCATGTGCGGTGCTTATTTTAGAATGGTGTTTTCCTGCAATTGAATTTTGGAACATTCATGTGTAAGCCTACTGCTATGTGTACATTGCTGTGCCTAAAATGTGAAGAAATAGTAGTTTAGCAACATGTTAAGCTAAACATTTTAATCTGTTCCATCAGCCTTATTAATTGATATGGCATATACATTCGGAAAGTATTCAAACCCCTTGACTCGCATTTTGTTACATAACAGCCTTATTTTAAAATTGATTAAAATTTTGTTTTCCCTCACTAATCTACACACAATACCCAATAATGACGAAGCAAAAATTGGTTTCTATAAATTGTAGAAAATGTGTGTATATTATTTTACTAAAATATTACATTTACATAAGTATTCAGACCCTTTACTCAGTACTTTGGCAGCGAGTTCAGCCTTGAGTTTCTTGTGTATGACGCTACAAGCTTGGGACACCTGTATTTGGAGTTTCTTTCATTTATTCTCTACCAGGTTGGATGGGGAGCATCTCCGCACATATTTTCTGGTCTGTCCAGAGATGTTCAAGTCTGGGCTCTGGCTGGGCCACTCAAGGACATTCAGAAACTTGTCCCAAAGCCACTCGTGCCTTGTTTTGACTGTGTGCTTAGGGTCGTTGTCCTGTTGGAAGGTGAACCTTCGACCCAGTCTGATGTCCTGAGCGCTCTGGAGCAGGACATCAGTGTCCTTTTCTCCTGTCATCTTTCCCTCGATCCTGACTAGTCTCCCAGTCCCCACAGCATGATGCTGCCACCCATGCTTCACCGTAGGGAGGGTGCAAGGTTTCCTCCAGACGTGACGCTTGGCATTCAGGCCAAAGCGTTCAATATTGGTTTCTAGAGACTAGAGAATCATTTTCTCATGGTCTGAGTCCTTTAGGTGCCTTTTGGCAAACTTGAAGTGGGAGGTCATGTGCTTTTTACTGAGGAGTGGCTTCCATCTGGTTGGTAGAGTGCTGCAGAGATGGTTGTCCTTCTGGATGATTCCCCCATCTCCACAGAGGAACTCTGGAGCTCTGTCAGAGTGACCATCTGGATCTTGGTCACCTTCCTGACCAAGGCCCTTCTTCCCAGATTGCTCAGTTTTGCCGGGCAGACGGCTCTAGGAAGAGTCTTGGTGGTTCCAAACTTCCTCCATTTTAAGAATGATGGAGGCAGGACTCACGTGGGACCGCCAAAAAAGAAGGCAGCCCATTAGAGAGCTCCTAATACCCAAATGTAAATACTGAAATTTAACGGCACACACTTTCATTTTTGTCTTAATATATTGACTTGTAGTACAGTTTAATATAAAGATAATTCACATTTTGAAACGTCTCGCTAAGGTGGCGTTATTGGAATGTCAATACACACTAAAAACTTCAAGCCTATTCACAGAAGGCCACATTGGCTAGCAAACAAACAGCAAGTCCTCCTGAATCCCCCCCACCAAGACATGGATAAAAACTTCAGAACTAAAGGAAAAAGTTGATGCGATACAAAAGAGGACGGATGGGGCAGAGGGATGGATTCTGACAGTGGAGGATGCCATCTCCCGTCTGGAGAATGGTAGTTAGAATCACAAGAAAAAGCTGGATATATTGTGGAATTGTGTCGAAGAACTTGAACAGAAGTAGGAGAAATACGGTGATGTTGGTTAATCTGAAAGAGGGGAGTGAGGTTGGCGGTGGACTAATCTTGTGTGTGTGTGCAGAAAATCACTGAAGAAGGATTTGGATTTGATGACTTGAACGAACCCATCGCAGTTTAACCATGCCTGACGAGAATAGGCCCCCGAGAACGGTTCTCATCCACTTCTTACGATTTACAACCTGGGACAAGGTACTTAAAGCAGCAAAAGAAAAGGGTGGTTCAGTGTGTAGGCCGCCAGCTGTCTTATTTACCCGGACTTGTCCAAGGAACTGGCAATAAAGAGGAAGACGTTTGCAATGGTAAAGAAACATCCCTGAGAAGAATATCAGGCACACACTGGCATTCCCAGCGACCCTGCTCTTTTCTTGGAAGGGAAAGATAATTATTTTCAAGGACAACATGGAGGCAGAGATTTTTGCTAGAGTAAGGTGTTTAGCCTAGATAAAGAAGATGAGACGAAGTAAAATAGAAGTTGAATTGTATGCTGTTTACTATACAAATGAAGGTAGCTTATGTGTTTGCGGAACACAGGGGAGTGTTGCTAATTTAGCCTCGGCTTTCAAGTGCCTCACAGACCATAAGGAATTTTGAGTTGAGACTGCAGGTTATCTATCATCAAGAAGCAACGTTACGTTCCTGGTTGCTATGTTTTATTTTGGGATTGGTTTTCTACGTTTATTTAACTGTTTTATTGTACAGCTGGAGCATATATCGTGAAATGTTATATACGTGTGTTAAATGGGACACTTCACACTCACAGGCTGTAACTAATCAACACAAATATGGCTAATGGTTATGTAAACATAATCTATTGGAATATAAATGGTTGTGGTAACCAAGGAAAAATATTGACATTTTAAAATCAAAACAGGCAAATATTGTGTTCACCCAGGAATCACATTTAACAGATAGAGGCACTGAAATTTAGTGGAGGCTGGGTTGCAGAAGTTTATCATAGCTCATTTAATTCCAAACAAAATGGGGGATTATTCTGATAAACAAAATACTTAATTTTGAAGCAACACTGACGAGTTTGGCAGGCTTATCTGCATTGAGGCTCTTATAAATGGGATTAATGTAGTGTTATGCAGCATATATGCTCCCTACAATGAGGACACTGATATATATCTATATCTATATCATGAGGTAAACGTTATACTGGGAAATATGGAGGGGCAGATCGTCCTTGCTGGAGACTTCAACCTAGTGATTATTGATAGAAGTACATTTACAAGTAACTCCACGCCAAAGGATAGTCTTGCAATAAATACATATCCTAGCAGAGGATATGGGCCTTACAGACATATGGAGATGCATCCATCCTAATGATAGAGAATACACCTATTTTCTCCCACTTTCATAAGACACACACTAGAATAGATTTCTTCTTGATATCTAATTTCATGGTTAATAACGTGATTCATTTCAAGATTGGGCCCATTGCCGTCACAGATCATGCTGTAGTAGAGTTACATATTGATATAGACCATGCTATTACAAGATGAGATATTTAGCCAATCGCTAACAGATGATCTTACATCCTTTTTTGAGATCAACATAGGCTCAACTGGAAAAGAGTTTCACGGTATGGGAAACCTACAAAGCATATATTCGATGGAAAATAATGGCACGTGTCCAAAAAGAAGAGTGAAAGGGTTGAAGCAGTAAAAATGTTAGACACCCAGTATGTGGTTTGGAAGGGATTTGACAAGACATTTTACAGATGGCACATTTCAAACTGCCTGCAAATTGACATTTCAGTTACATGAAATGGATAACAAAAAGGCAGAATATGTACTGTTTTTATACTTTTTAAACCAGTTTTTATGAGGGAGGTGAGACGATAGGCAGGCTACTAGTAAGACAACTAAAAATGCTGAACACTTGTAACATAATTCCAGCAATTAAGAAGGGCAATAAGATGGTGACTTCAATCAAAGAGAAAGTGTGTTTCAATGTTTTTATGAAGATTTATATTAGAGATGCATGATTATATAGGTGAACATATTGGAATCGGACAATATTAACTAAAAATGCCAACATCGGTATCGGTCGATGTCTATTTTAACGCCGACGTCAAAGCTGACGTGCATACCTAATATAACGTAGGTACATGATGTAATGATGTGCAATACAGCGTTCCTAACTTAGCCCACAATGTCTGCTGTGTGGGTCGAGCAGTCAACAAGTCGAGTAGTCATTTGAAAGAGTAAGAAAATTCAAAGGCCGAAATTCATTAAAGCGAAGATAATGGAATTCATTGCCCTTGACAATCAACCATTCTCTGTTGTGGGTGATGTTGGCTTTCGCCGACTGGTCAAGCGCCGGTACACACTACCAAGTCTGCTATTTTTCAGATGTTGCCCTACCGGATGGCGCCACTGCTATTAGCGTCACGCCATTTGGGTCTTTGCATGTCAAAAGATACAGTACCACTGTCAAAGCTGTATAAACGTCTGCAAACACCGGCCATGAACGATGTGTTTTCAATACCGCTTTGGTAATAAAGCATCATTTGTTCGACCGCAACTTCGGGGGAAGCTACAGTTGAAGTCGGAAGTTTACATACACATACATACACCATTGCCTACAAACACAGTTTTTCCCAATTCCTAACATTCAATCCTAGTAAAAATTCCCTGTCTTAGGTCAGTTAGGATCACCACTTTATTTTAAGAATGTGAAATGTCAGAATAATAGTGATTTATTTCCGCTTTTATTTCTTTCATCACATTCCCAGTGGGTCAGAAATGTACATGCACTCAATTAGTATTTGGTAGCATTGCCTATAAAATGTTTAGCTTGGGCCAAATGTTTTGGGTAGCCTTCCTCAAACTTCCCACAATAAGTTGGGTGAATTTTGTTGGCCTCCTTGCTCACAACACTCTTTTTCAGTTCTGCCCAGAAATGTTGTATAGGATTGAGGTCAGGGCTTTGTGATGGCCCAATATTGTGACTTTGATGTCCTTAAGCCATTTTTGTTGTGTGTTTTTTTATTTATTTAATTTGACCCCTTTTTCTCCCCAATTCCGTGGTATCCAATTGTTTTAGTAGCTACTATCTTGTCTCATCGCTAAAACTCCCGTACGTGCTCCGGAGAGACGAAGGTTGAAAGTCATGCGTCCTCCAATACACAACCCAACCAAGCCGCACTGCTTCTTAACACCGCGCGCATCCAACCCGGAAGCCAGCCGTACCAATGTGTCGGAGGGAACACAGTGCACCTGGCAACCTTGGTTAGCGCACTGCGCCCGGCCTGCCAAGGGAGTCGCTGGTGCGCGATGAGACAAGGACATCCCTACCTCCCTAACCCGGACGACACTAGGCCAATTGTGCGTCGCCCCACGGACCTCCCGGTCGCGACTGGTTACGACAAAGCCTGGGCGCGAACCCAGAGTCTCTGATGGCACAGCTGGCGCTGCAGTACAGCGCCCTTAACCACTGCGCCACCCGGGAGGCCCTCTTAAGCCATTTTGCCACAACTTTGGAAGTCTGCTTGGGGTCATTGTCCATTTGGAAGACCCATTTGCGACCAAGCTTTAATTTCCTGACTGATGTCTTGAAACGTTCCTTCAATATATCCACATAATTTTCCATCCTCATGATGCCACCTATTTTGTGAAGTGCACCAGTCCCTCCTGCAGCAAAGCACCCCCACAACATGATGCTGCTACCCCTTGCTTCACGGTTGGGATGGTGTTCTTCTGCTTGCAAGCCTCCCCCTTTTTCCTCCAAACATTACGATGGTTATTATGGCCAAATAGTTCTGTTTTTGTTTCATCAGACCAGAGGACATTTCCCCAAAAAGTACAATCTTTGTCCCCATGTGCAGTTCCAAACCGTAGTCTGGCTTTTTATGGTGGTTTTTGAGCAGTTGCCTCTTCCTTGCTGAGTGGCCTTCCAGGTTATGTTGATATAGGACTCGTTTTACTGTGGATATAGATACTTTTGTACCCGTTTCCTCCAGCATCTTCACAAGGTCTTTGCTGTTGTTCTGGGATTGATTTGCACTTTTCGCATCCAAAGGACATTTATCTCTAAGAGACAGAATGCGTCTCCTTCCTGAGCGGTATGACAGCTGCGTGGTCCCATGGTGTTTATACTTTCGTACTATTGTTTGTACAGATGAACATTGTACCTTCAGGCATTTGGAAATTGCTCCCAAGGATGAACCAGACTTGTGGTGGTCTACAATTTTCTTTCTGAGGTCTTGGCTGATTTCTGATTTTCTATGATGTTAAGCAAAGAGGCACTGATTTTGAGGGTAGGCCTTGAAATACATCCACAGGTACACCCCCAATTGACTCAATTGATGTAAATTAGCCTATCAGAAGCTTCTAAAGCTATAACATTATTTTCTGGAATTATCCAAGCTGTTTAAAGGCAAAGTCAATTTCGTGTTTGTAAACTTCCGAAATAATGTCTGTAAACAATTGTTGGAAAAATTACTTGTCATGCACACAGTAGATGTCCTAACCCACTTGCCAAAACTATAGTTTGTTAACAAGAAATTTGCGGAGTGGTTAAAAAAAACAAGTTTTAATTATTCCAACCTAAGTGTATGTGAACTTCCAACTTCAACTGTAGCCAGCACCAATACAACCAGCCTGAAAACAGAAACTGCAGAGTTGCAAAGAAAAAGCCATATCTCTGTCCAGTGTTTGTTGTGCCCATCTTTTTATTTGCCAGTCTGCCTAGAAGGCCAACATCCCGGAGTTGCCTCTTCAATGTTGATGTTGACTGGTGTTTTGCGGGTACTATTTAATGAAATTGCCAGTTGAGGACTTGTGAGGCCACTGTTTCTCAAACTAGACACTCAAATGTACTTGTCCTCTTGCTCAGTTGTGCACCGGGGTCTCCCAGTCTTTCTATTCTGGTTAGAGACAATTTGCGCTGTTCTGTAAAGGGAGTAGTACACAGCGTTGTATGAGATCTTCAGTTTCTTGTTAATTTCTCACATGGAATAGCCTTCATTTCTCAGAACAAGAATAGATTGACGAGTTTCAGAAGAAACGTAGTTTGTTTCTGGCCATTTTGAGCCTGTAATCAAACCCACAAATGCTGATGCTCCAGATACTCAACTAGTCTAAAGAAGGCCAGTTTTATTGCCTTTTTAAATCAGAACAACAGTTTTTAGCTGTGCTAACATAATTGCAAAAGGGTTTTCTAATGATTATTTAGCCTTTTTTGTCAATGATAAACGTGGATTAGCTAACACAACGTGCCATTGGAACACAGGAGTGATGGTTGGTGATAATGGGCTTCTGTACGCCTATGTAGATATTACACACAAAAAAATCTGCCGTTTTCAGCTACAATAGTCATTTATAACATTAACAATGTCTACACTGTATTTTAATGGACAAAAAAGTTGCCTTTTTTAAAAAGGTAATTTCTAAGTGACCCCAAACCTTTGAACGGTAGTGTATGTAAATGCCAACAAAATAACTTTTTTTGTGTGTGCAACCTTTTATTTAACATGGCAAGTCATGTAAGAACAAGTTTTTATTTACAATGTAAGACTACCCCAGACGACGCTGGGCCAATCATCGCCCTCCCAATCATGGCTGGATGTGATACAGCCTCGATTCGAACCAGGGACTGTAGTGACTCCTCTTGCACTGAGATGCAGTGCCTTAGACCGCTGCATCCATGTGTGGGTTTCAACTATTTAACTGTACTAGAATGCTTAAAAGGCTTCTAAAATGTTAAATATCTATTGTTTTTTTGACAAGGAAATAATTGGATATCTGTATCTGCCAAAAAAGTAATATCGGTGCATCACTAATTTATACACATCCTCCTTTTCATCGAGCCCTATAGATAAGAGTACAGAATACCTGGCTATCTGATAATCTACGTAAGAGGACATGGACTGTACTATAACAGAAGAGGATGTTAGAGCTGCCATTTTATCTATGAAAGCAGGGAAATCCCTGGGTCTGGACAGCCTTCCTGTAGAATATTATAAAAATTATATTGACATTCTTAAACCTGTATTGACAGTGGTTTTCCCAGGAGGCATTTAAAAATGGCACCCTTCCGGACACCTTTAATGAGGCTTTGATATGGCTGATTCCTAAAAAGGATAGAGATACTACAGAACCTGGGAATTTTAGAGTGATCAGCTTCAATGTGGATAGTAAGATTTTTACGAAGACCCTAGCAATACGCTTAGAAGGCACTACCTAATATTATACATAGTGACCAAGTAGGATTTATTAAGAACCAGACTTCAACTGATATATGAGGCTCTTACGTCTCATTTAGTTAAACCAATCAAATATAGTTCTTATCACTGCTTTCTCCTTAGATTCTGAGAAGGCATTTGATAGGGTAGAGTGGGCTTTTCTCTTAAGAACCCTAGAAAAATGTGGTTCTGGACCTGACTTGTAAATGGATAGGGTCCTCTATTCTAATCCTAAAGCATCAGTACAAATGGAATTATGTCTCCTTTTTTTTTCTCTTTCTAGAGGCACAAGGCAGTGTTGCTCGCTCTCCCCTCTCCTGTTCACCATAGTTTTAGAGCCCTTGCGACAATGATAAGAACAGATCCAGAAATAAGGGGTGTACATTGAGGAGGAAAATAATTCAAGCTGCTTATGTATGCAGATGATATTCTACTGCTGGACTCTGTCTGTACCATGATTACAAAATCAATTGGAATAAATCAAATACAGTTTTATCGACCACATACACATGGTTAGCAGAGGTTAATGCGAGTGTAGCGAAATGCTTGTGCTTCTAGTTCCAACAGTGCAGTAATATCTAACAATTTCCCAACAACTACCTAATAATACACACAATTCTAAAGGGGTGAATGCGAATATGTACATAGAAATATATGGATGAGCGATGGCCGAGCGGCATACGCAAGTGCAATAGATGGTATAAAATACAGTGTATATACATAGGCTATGAGTAAGATAAGATATGTAAACATCATTATTAAAGTGGCATTGTTTAAAGTGATTAGTGATCCATTTATTAAATTGGCCACTGATTGGGTCTCAATGTAGGGAGCAGCCTCTCTGAGTTAGTGATGGCTGTTTAACAGTCTGATGGTCATGATAGAAGTTGTTTTTCAGTCCCTCGTTCCCAGCTTTGATGCACCTGTACTGAACTCTCCTTCTGGATGGTAGCGGTGTGAACAGGCTTTGGCTCGGGTGGTTGTCCTTGATCTTTTTGGCCTTCCTGTGACATCGGGTGCTGTAGGTGTCATTTGAGGACAGGTAGTTTGCCCCCGGTGATGCGTTGTGCAGACCGCACCACCCTCTGGAGAGCCTTGCGGTTGAGGGCGATGTAGTTGCCGTACCAGGCTGTGATACAGCCCGACAGGATGTTCTCGATTGTGCGTCTGTAAAAGTTTGAGGGTTTTGGGTGACAAGTCACATTTCTTCAGCCTCCTGAGGTTGAAGAGGTGCTGTTGCTCAGTTTGTCTGTATGTAGTAATAAGACTTAATATTTCCTGGGGTAACAATGTAAGAAATAATACATAAAAAAAAACAAAATGCTGTATAGTTTCCTAAGGACTCGAAGCGAGGCGACCATCTCTGTCAGCGCCATCTTGCAATTAGTCAGAAGCAATGCCAATTAATGCCATATGTTACTATGGAACCGTTACCTTATTTAATGTCAAATGGGTTCCTACTGGGATTAAATATTTGGGCATTAAATTGAGCTCAAATTTGGACCAAGTGAAGAGACAAATTTTGAGCCACTACGATTAAAGATTAAGACCAATTTAGAAAAATGGTAAAAGGTAACTTTATGGGGAAAGATCAATGTGATTAAAGTGGTTGTGGTCCCACAATTGTATTATATCTATGCAATGTTACCTATGAATATTTCAGACTGAACAACATGACAAATTAACTAAATACTTTGTGGGAAAAACACAGGATTAATATGAAGAAAATGTGCTCACCAAGGGATGTTGGAGGCTTGGCTTTACCAGATGTTAAATTGTACAATTTATCATTTGAAATGGTTAAATTGGCAAAGCTTTGGGGCAAAGGGATGCTGGCTTGGATTGTGTAACAAAGTTATCCTTTCACTTCTGTTGATACTCTCACATAGTCTTACATGGGAGTTTAAATAGACTTCTCCCAACTCAATTTTGTTACACTCAGAAGTGTAGGAATAGTACACAAGATGTGGAATTTCACATCTAAAACAAGGATACTCATCATTGTGGCACAATCCTAGGCTACGGATTGGAAAGAAGGCTGTGTACTGGAAACAGTGGCTAATGAAAGGAATTCATACTATAGGTGATCTGTACAATGAAGAGGTTTTAATGTTCTACCCCGATTTGGTACGAAAATAGGATGTTGGAGACGAGGGACATTTCTGGAAATATTTACAATTGAGATGTTTGTTAACCTGAAATCCAGGAAAGAATCCAATAGCTGAGTATTTGGAATTACCCAAACATAAAGCAGCCATTTTCTACTCAATATTTCATCATCTGCAGAGTAAAGACTGTAAACACCTCAGAACAATATATCAAATTGACCTATGATTTAACTGATACCTGTTTGAAGATCTTGTCCAGCTCAGGGAGGAACATAAGGGAAGCCAGGGGGAAATTTACTTAATATAGGATACTACATAGGTTTTATTAGACCCCAACAGGGCTTCATAAGATGGGGCTGACCAACAATTCTCTGTGTTGGAAATGTCAAAAAGACACTGGGATATGCAACACGCAATATGGGAATGAACATTAGTTATACCTTTCTGGAAAGATGTTTTGAAATATCTGGAGGAATGTCTCTTGGGCAAAAGAACAGAGTTACATTAGGTAACAAATTAGGAATTTGCACTGATCACTGTTGGTGTCGTTACAGCAGCTAGAGTAATCCTTAGAATTTGGAAGGGTCATGCCTCCAATCAATGTTGGAGGTTGCATCTAATGAACAAATGGTTGCTAGTATCACCGATAGAAACGACAATTCTAGAAGCTGGATGCATTTTATTTGTAATGTTTCTAAGACTGGGAGGTGATTACTTGTGAACCCATTCAGTTCTGTATTTTAACTTGTGAGATACTATTTGACTGTGCTATGTTGGAGGATTTGTATTTATGTCATGCTCAAAGTTTTATGCTGTACGATGTTTTATTTTTTATTTGTTTGTGGAAAAAATAGATCTAACAAAAATAAAAAGAATGATTGAGGCCACTGGGGACCTTCAGTGCTGCAGAAATGTTTTTGTACCCTTCCCCAGATCTGTCTCAACACAAACCTGTCTTGGAGCTCTACGCACAATTCCTTTGACCTCATGGCTTTGTTTTTGCTCTGATATGCATTGTCAACTGTGGGACCTTAAATAGACGTGTGTGTGTGTGTGTGTGTGTGTGTGTGTGTGCCTTTCCAAATCATGTCCAATCAATTTAATTGACCACAGGTAGACTCCAATCAGCTGTAGAAACATCTCAAGGATGATCGATGGAAACAGGATGCACCATAGCAAAGTGTCTGAATACTTATGTAAATAAGGTATTTCTGTTAATTCATTTTAAATAATTGTATCAATTTTAGATTAAGGCTGTAACGTGGAAAAAGTCAACGGTTCTGAATACACTGCACTTCCGCTAGACTACTTGGATGCGTATCAGTGTGGATGAAGAAGGGAGTATGCGCAATGCCCACTGAAAGTGTGTATGTGGTCTATATCTGCGTATATACACCACTGTGCTGATATCTCTCTTCTTGTCCTTGTTTTGCCTTGCCTGTGTTGGGTTAGATTATGTTTTTGCCTGGGCCTGTGTAGGGTTAGATTATGTTTTTGCCTGGGCCTGTGTAGGGTTAGATTATGTTTTTGCCTGGGCCTGTGTAGGGTTAGATTATGTTTTTGCCTTGCCTGTGTTGGGTTAGATTATGTTTTTGCCTGGGCCTGTGTAGGGTTAGATTATGTTTTTGCCTGGGCCTGTGTAGGGTTAGATTATGTTTTTGCCTGGGCCTGTGTAGGGTTAGATTATGTTTTTGCCTTGCCTGTGTTGGGTTAGATTATGTTTTTGCCTTGCCTGTGTTGGGTTAGATTATGTTTTTGCCTTGCCTGTGTTGGGTTAGATTATGTTTTTGCCTTGCCTGTGTTGGGTTAGATTATGTTTTTGCCTGGGCCTGTGTAGGGTTAGATTATGTTTTTGCCTTGCCTGTGTTGGGTTAGATTATGTTTTTGCCTTGCCTGTGTTGGGTTAGATTATGTTTTTGCCTTGCCTGTGTTGGGTTAGATTATGTTTTTGCCTGGGCCTGTGTTGGGTTAGATTATGTTTTTGCCTGGGCCTGTGTAGGGTTAGATTATGTTTTTGCCTGGGCCTGTGTAGGGTTAGATTATGTTTTTGCCTGGGCCTGTGTAGGGTTAGATTATGTTTTTGCCTGGGCCTGTGTAGGGTTAGATTATGTTTTTGCCTGGGCCTGTGTAGGGTTAGATTATGTTTTTGCCTGGGCCTGTGTAGGGTTAGATTATGTTTTTGCCTGGGCCTGTGTAGGGTTAGATTATGTTTTTGCCTGGGCCTGTGTAGGGTTAGATTATGTTTTTGCCTGGGCCTGTGTAGGGTTAGATTATGTTTTTGCCTGGGCCTGTGTAGGGTTAGATTATGTTTTTGCCTGGGCCTGTGTAGGGTTAGATTATGTTTTTGCCTGGGCCTGTGTAGGGTTAGATTATGTTTTTGCCTGGGCCTGTGTAGGGTTAGATTATGTTTTTGCCTGGGCCTGTGTAGGGTTAGATTATGTTTTTGCCTGGGCCTGTGTAGGGTTAGATTATGTTTTTGCCTGGGCCTGTGTAGGGTTAGATTATGTTTTTGCCTGGGCCTGTGTTGGGTTAGATTATGTTTTTGCCTGGGCCTGTGTAGGGTTAGATTATGTTTTTGCCTGGGCCTGTGTAGGGTTAGATTATGTTTTTGCCTGGGCCTGTGTAGGGTTAGGTAGGGAAGGGAATTTCTTTGAAGTGGAGGCTCCATTATGGATCTATCTGTATGTAGATTAGTTGATGTTGCAAAGTGTTGCACTTTTAGCTTTTCATGCTAACTATGGTAACTACCTCAGTCTCTCCCCTCACTATCCTGGCCTATGAGTGCATCAACAGCTGGACTACAGAGAGGCAGGTGTTAGCCCTAACCCTTCAGCTTTCCCTGCAGAGCGGCTGGTGTTAGCCCTAGCCCGTTAGCTTTCCCTGCAGAGCGGCTGGTGTTAGCCCTAACCCTTCAGCTTTCCCTGCAGAGCGGCTGGTGTTATGCCCTAACCCTTCAGCTTTCCCTGCAGAGCGGCCGGTGTTAGCCCTAACCCTTCAGCTTTCCCTGCAGAGTGGTTGGTGTTAGCCCTAACCCTTCAACTTTCCCTGCAGAGTGGCCGGTGTTAGCCCTAGCCCGTTAGCTTTCCCTGCAGAGCGGCTGGTGTTAGCCCTAACCCTTCAGCTTTCCCTGCAGAGCGGCTGGTGTTAGCCCTAGCCCGTTAGCTTTCCCTGCAGAGCGGCCGGTGTTAGCCCTAACCCTTCAGCTTTCCCTGCAGAGCGGCCGGTGTTAGCCCTAGCCCGTTAGCTTTCCCTGCAGAGCGGCCGGTGTTAGCCCCAGCCCATTAGGTTTCCCTGCAGAGCGGTAGCTTTCCCTGCAGAACATTAGTTTAAATGATCTTTCAATTTTCAGACCAAGCGTTGGTACCATGAGGGTTTAGCCACAAGGCTGTGAACAGAGATAAATTACCTCATGAGGAAATAGTCGACACAGGGAATTGAACTGGCCAGAGGAAGTAATGAGTATTACTGTACACTGGCCTGCTTACCACTTTCTATGTGGAAAATTCTAGAATAGTGAGATGTCCACTGTTGTGGATGCAACTCAGTACATTACAATAATGTACCAGCAAACACTGCCATTTTAATGACTTCAGGGTTGTCTACTCAGTAGGCATTCCTATCCAGAGACATTTAGTTGAAATATGCCAGTTTGTGTACAGTTTAAGTCGGAAGTTTACCTACACTTAGGTTGGAGTCATTAAAACTCATTTTTCAACCACTCCACAAATTTCTTGTTAACACACTATAGTTTTGGCAAGTCGGTTAGGACATCTACTTTGTGCATGACATAAGTCATTTTTCCAATAATTGTTTACAGATTGTTTCACTTACAAATTACTGTATTACAATTCCAGTGGGTCAGAAGTTTACATACACTAAGTTGACTGTGCCTTTTTAAACAGCTTGGATGGAAAATTCCAGAAAATGATGTCATGGCTTTAGAAGCTTCTGATAGGCTAAGTAACATCATTTGAGTCAATTGGAGGTGTACCTGTGGATGTATTTCAAGGCCTACCTTCAAACTCAGTGCCTCTGCGTGACATCATTGGGAAATCAGCCAAGAACCAAGTCTGGTTCCTCCTTGGGAGCAATTTCCAAATGCCTGAAGGTACCATGTTCATCTGTACAAATAATAGTACGCATGTATAAACACCATGGAACCACGCAGCTGTCATACCACTCAGGAAGTAGACGTGTTCTGTCTCCTAGAGATGAACGTTCTTTGGTGCGAAAAGTGCAAATCAATCCCAGAACAACAGCAAAGGACCTTGTGAAGATGCTGGAGGAAACAGGTACAAAGTATCTATATCCACAGTAAAACGAGTCCTACATCGACATAACCTGAAGGCCTCTCAGCAAGGAAGAAGCCACTGCTCCAAAACCGCCATATAAAAGCCAGACTACGGTTTGCATCTGCACATGGGGACAAAGATCGTACTTTTTGGAGAAATTTCCTCTGGTCTGATGAAACAAAGATAATAGAACTGTTGACCATCATTATATTTGGAGAAAAAACAGGGAGGCTTGCAAACCAAAGAACACCCATCCCAACCGCGAAGCACAGGGGGTGGCAGCATCATGTTGTGAGGGTGCTTTGCTGCAGGAGGGACTGGTGCACTTAACAAAATAGATGGCATCATGATGTAGGAAAATTATGTGAATATATTGAAGCAACATCTCAAGACATCAGACAGGAAATTAAAGCTTGGTTGCAAATGGGTAATGACCTCAAGCATACTTCCACAGTTGTGGCAAAATGGCTTAAGTACAACAACGTTAAGGTATTGGAGTGGCCATCACAAAGCCCTGACCTCAATCCTAAAGAACATTTCAGGGCAGAACTGAAAAAGCATGTTTGAGCATGGAGGCCTACAAACCTGACTCAGTTACACCAATTCTGTCAGGAGGAATGGGCCAAAATTCACCCAACTTATAGTGGGAAGGTACCCAAAACGCTTGACCCAAGTTCAGCAATTTATAGGCAATGCTCCCAAATACTAATTGAATGTATGTAAACTTCTGACCTACTGGGAATGTGATGAAATAAAAGCTGTAGTAAAATATGATGAAGTAAAAGCTGAAATAAATTGTTCTCACTACTATTATTCTGACATTTCACATTCTTAAAATAAAGTGGTGATCATAACTGACCTAAGACAGGGAATTTTTACTAGGATTAAATGACAGGAATTGTGACAAACTGAGTTTAAATGTATTTGGCTAAGGGGTCTGTGAACTTCCGACTTCAACTGTATATACACTCAGGTTTGTGTGCTCTACTCAACTCAACTCAGAGGCAAACCAGGCCTACAAATGAATGAGAGAATTATACAATCACTCTTTAATATCTTTCATTTGATCTTTCACTTCTGCTTTCATTGCCTTTTTTGGTAACATCTTTTTCGCAGTAAAAATGCTCTCCGCCGACTACTACTATATATACACACAGTGCAGTGTGTAACCTGATAGTAAAATGTCAAGCAATGTTTATAGCCTCATTGTAATGACACTACCTGTATGTATTTGTCTGTGTGTGTTTTAGGTGTGAACCAATCAGAACTCCAGCAGAGAGAGAGAAAAGCCAAGGACTCTGAGGGTGTTTCTCAAAATGCATACTTCCATATTCCACGCAAATAGGCACACGGGAGGGTTGAAGTATGAGTCCAAATCAAAGTATGCGAAACAGCACCGAAGGCACTTCTTGAATGCACACTCTGTTTTGTACATATTTTGAAGTATGCATTGATGCTAGCTTCAATGGAAAGTATTAAGGAAATATGATGCAACAACGTTAGAAATGATGGAGAATTTCCTGAAATCATTGGTGGCCATTATTTTAGCTGAAGCAGAGTAAATACACTCCGACATGTTGCCTATTCACATCTCAAATGTTTCCTGGCTACAATACTTTATCATTATATGTTAATAAATACATGCTGTGTTAATTTTGGCATGTTTAACTGCCTACGGACCGTAGATAACAAGCACATAAGTCAATAGGGCTAACTGGCTAGCTACCACTGTTAGCCAGCCAGATAGCTACAAATAATTGACATATTGCAAAATATTAGCTTTAGGTCATTTTTGCCTGTTAATGAAGTATCTGGTTAGCTACATTTACGATTCTCATATCTAGCTGATAATTATAAAGTAAAATGTTGCTTTGTGAATATCTTGTTTTGTCTTGTTGCCATTGTGGCTGGAAGAAGGTTCAGTGACGGGGGAGGTAAAGCGTGAGGTAATACAGTAGGGGGAGTGCGAGTGCTTCTCAGATGTGATGTGTTATGCATTCTCCACACTCTCGTCCTCATAAGAACATACTCAGTGAGAGTGTGGAGCACGGTATGCATATTGAGAAACACCCCGAGACTCATTCTGCATTCATATCCAAGTGAGAAGGAGGTTTCTACCACATACGACTGGGAAAAATCCACTTGAATGCCCCTCCAACTAGTAATTACTAGTGGGAACCTTGTCTATCACCCCTGCGCTCCAACCACATAATTTTCAGCAGATAAATGCAACAACAAAGCAATATGTATTAATATGGTTTGTGAACACTCATTTGTTTACAAGCATAATAGCTGTACTTTTAATTTATGGTTGAGGCAGCTGGTTTGCTATAAAAAATAGAGTTGCACACTATGAACTCCCAGTAATTTATTGGGTAAACCAACGTTTTGGCATCCTTGTGCCGCCTTGACCTGGTTCAAGCATTCATGACATTACCCTTTATGTGGACAAACGGTGCAACCAATGACAACAGTGAGGGGTGTGTCAGGGTTATTAGAATTAATTGAGTGACACTGTTAAGACTATAGTTTACAGCATGAATATATTAGGCTATTATCATATGGCAACATAATTAGATATTCTACATAATATTAGCATCAACATACATTGTTTAAATTAATTTCACAGTAACAGCCAGAAGTTTGGACACACTCGTTCTAGGTTAGTTAAAAAAATTAAATAAAACTTTTCTACATTGTAGAATAATAGAGACATCAAAACTATGAAATAACACATGGAATCATGTAGTAACCAAGAAAAGTGTTAAACAAATCAAAATATATTTGAGATTCTTCAAAGTAGCAACCTTTTGCCTTGATGACAGCTTTGCAAACTCTTGGCATTCTCTCAAACAGGTTCATGAGGTAGTCCCCTGGAATGCATTTCAATGAACAGGTGTGCCTTGTTAAAAGTTAATGCATTTGAGCCAATTAGTTGTGTTATGACAAGGTACAGTAGAGTTGGTATACAGAAGATAGCCCTATTTGGAGAAAAAAAAAGTCCATATGGCAAGAACAGCTCAAATAAGCAAAGAGAAACGACAGTCCATCATTACTTTAAGACATGAAGGTCAGTCAATACGGAAAATTTCAAGAACTTTTAAAGTTTCTTCAAGTGCAGTCGCAATGTGTATTTTCCACCGTGAAGCATGGAGGAGGAGGTGTGATAGTGCTTTGCTGGTGACACTGTCTGTGATTTATTCAGAATTCAAGGCACACTTAACCAGCATGGCTACCACAGCATTCTGCAGTGATGATGCCATTTTATCTGGTTTGCATTTCGTGGGACTATCATTTGTTTTTCAACAGGACAATGACCCAACACACCTCCAGGCTGTGTAAGGGCTATTTGACCAAGAAGGAGAGTGATGGTGTGCTGCATCAGATGACCTGGCCTCCACAATCACCTGACCTCAACCCAATTGAGATGGTTTGGGATGAGTTGGATTGCAGAGTGAAGGAAAAGCAGCCAACAAGTGCTCAGCATATATGGGAATTCCTTCAAGACTGTTGGAAAAGCATTCCAGGTGAAGCTGGTTGAAAGAATGCCAAAAGTGTGCAAAGCTGTCATCAAGGCAATGGGTGGCAACTTTGAGGAATCTAAAATAGCATATTTAGCATATATAACACTCTTTGGTTACTACATGATTCCATGTGTTATTTCATAGTTTGTCTTCACTATTATTCAACCATGTAGAAAATAGTACAAATTTAGAAAAACCCTTGAATGAGTAGGTGTGTCCATATTCTTGACTGGTACTGTATACATTTAATTGTTTCCAATTTAATAAAATGTTTGTTACATGTCATCTTTTGGTTCAACCATAATGCATAATAAGCATCTTGGGTGTACACTGATAAGCTGTAGAAAGAATATATTCATTAATAAGACTTTAAGAGTTCAAAGCATGTGAGTGCATCCAACTGGTAATTAACACTTTCATACTTGGTTATGAACGCAGCATAACTACATCTACAGTCACATGACTGGCTCCACTTCCATGTTCTGACCGGCAGGACCCCTGTGGTTTAGCTCTCTGACCAGACTATAAGCCACCCAGGGCCTCAGTGGGCTTTGTCTGGGACCTCACAAGGACAGTATACCGGACGCTGACACTCTGAAAAGCCTGGATACTGATGAACCTAAAATGATGTTTTTATTAGCAGTGTGATGCAATCAGATGACAGACGGATGTATCTCTCTGTGACGGAGCCTGTGTGAACTCACCAACCTATCCCAGGACACTCCGCTGGCCTATCTTAAAAACCTGCCCTCCTGTGTGTGTGTGTGAGAGTGACATCGCTCATGTTATGTTTCACATTTTTTATTTTTGCAAAACTTCACCGAATGGTAGGTTTTGGATGTTGTATATGTTCACAAGCTGTTTAAATGTGAATCTGTTTTTAGGTCAAATCAAATTTTATTTTTGTGTGTGTGTGTGTGTGTGTGTGTGTGTGTGTGTGTGTGTGTGTGTGTGTGTGTGTGTGTGTGTGTGTGTGTGTGTGTGTGTGTGTGTGTGTGTGTGTGTGTGTGTGTGTGTGTGTGTGTGTGTGTGTGTGTGTGTGTGTGTGTGTGTGTGTGTGTGTGTGTGTGTGTGTGTGTGTGTGTGTGTGTGTGTGTGTGTGTGTGTGTGTGTGTGTGTGTGTGTGTGTGTGTGTGTGTGTGTGTGTGTGTGTGTGTGTGTGTGTCACTTGAAACAATGAAACCATCAACACACTTCTACTGCTTCTGTCAGAGAACATTCATTAAATGCCATAGAAGTTAATTGTTGAACAGATTAAGAGCGTTTGATAAAATAATAAATACTAGCATTCTTTTTTTTCTCTTGAAAACACAGGCAGATAGTTTGTTTCTGGAGTGTATTTAGTGCGGTACTGTGTGTAAGAATGTTTTTTTTTTATGAAGAACCAAACCGTTCCTATTTTTCTTTACATTGAATTTATACCATGGGATGCTGCATCTTCCAATGCCCATTATCACAGTTAAAGTTACACGCCAGATGTTAGGAATGCAATAATAGTGCAGCATCCTAACTTTAAACATCTTGTATCCAGAATTTATTTTGCACAAATCTCCTAGTGACGTCAATGCGTAATTTTGGATTTCTGAATACCAAATGAACTAATGATTGTGTTCCGCATGCAGTCAGTTTTATTTTACCAGGCAAGTCAGTTAAGAACAAATTCTTATTTTCAAAGACGGCCTAGGAACAGTGGGTTAACTGCCTGCCTGTACCTTGTCAGCTTGGGGATTTGAACTTACAACCTTTCGGTTACTAGTCCAACGCTCTAACCACTAGGCTACCCTGCCGCCCAGTTACTTCATAAGTATGTTTAACTTTACCATGGAGTCAGTTACTTCATAAGTATGTTTAACTTTACCATGGAGTCAGTTTCTTCATAAGTATGTTTAACGTTACCATGCAGTCAGTTTCTTCATAAGTATGTTTAACTTCACCATGGAGTCAGTTTCTTCTTAAGTATGTTTAACTTTACCATGGAGTCAGTTTCTTCATAAGTATGTTTAACTTTACCATGCAGTCAGTTACTTCATAAGTATGTTTAACTTTACCATGGAGTCAGTTTCTTCATAAGTATGTTTAACTTCACCATGGAGTCAGTTTCTTCATAAGTATGTTTAACTTTACCAAGGAGTCAGTTTCTTCATAAGTATGTTTAACTTTACCATGCAGTCAGTTTCTTCATAAGTATGTTTAACGTTACCATGCAGTCAGTTACTTCATAAGTATGTTTAACTTCACCATGGAGTCAGTTTCTTCATAAGTATGTTTAACTTGATTTCTCCTTTGTTACCTGTATTACATTGTGATTTTTTTCACTGTATGCCAGCCTTGCTCTTCTGTCAATTAACGCACAAGCTTTCCTGAGACATGTAAGTGAATGTAAGTATCAGCTGTAGTTAGTGTTGTTTTATTGGTCTATTAGAGAGAATATGTAATCAGAGATTTGAGCTGCATCCCAATACATTCCGTGTCATGTTAATGATGTAGAGAGTTTTTTTGAGGTAAAGACATGAAAATAAACAGTTGTACCATTCTGATTTAGTCTGACCTTGTGCTGTTTGAAATTGTATCTGCTGCTTACCGATATTGTGAGGGTGTGTGCGCTTTCGAGAAATACAAGTATACATTGTTTTTGTGAACTTTTATTACCTTATCTCACCCTAACTTGTAAGCTCACTAACAAATCACATTAATCACAACAAGGAACATTCAAAAGACGTTGCCATGATTGTTTTTTCAGTGTAGGATTTTTGTTTAGTCTAATCCAGTTTGACAATATGTACATGTATAAACATACTATACTCGAATATATGAATTGTAATGATTCAAGTCCACGTTGAAAATTTGATTTAAAAATGGCTTCTATCAAACCGTTATGGAAGCATCTGTGCCATGGCCCAACATTACTGTAAGGACGGGAGAAAACAACAGATAAGCAGTGGAGGGATAAACAGCAGGTGTTTGACACGGAATCGTTTTTTTCCATTACACTTGCCTTCCACAGAAAAGAGAAATCTCTTCCAGGAAGCTGTGAAGTGGTCTCATTGACTAAAACCTGTCCGCGCTACTCTATTTCCCTCTTTTCTCCCTTTCCTCTGCTCCCGTGCCCCTTTCCCTCCACCTGCCCTGTCCCTAACCCTCCATCCATCCATCCATCACCTTTATCTTGTCTTTTTTTTGTTATCCATTTATTAATCAAAGCCGGATTAAAACTCTGGACAGAGACAAAGCTGGAAGGAGCGAGGGATGGGATGAAAAGCGGGGTAAATCCATCATTCACAGACTTCCTGTTGTGAAGGAGGGATTACTTGGGTACAATGGTGTGGTGGACAAAGCAACACACACACACCTGGCCACCTTTCGCTCTGCTCTCCACAGAGGAATTGGGTGAGAGAGAGGTCAGGCAGAAGGGTCAACACTGCTACACTAACAGCGATTAAGAGAGACATGCTCTTTTAGTTTCTGATCACAGAAAGTGTGTTCTGTTTCTCTGGCTTTCAGTTTCACTCATTTTGATACACTGGAGGATGAAGAAGGCGTCCTTTGGAGTGCTGCCCATTTAATTTTCTATGTAGCTGTTGATTAGTAAAGGACTTCAGTCCCAATGGGCACTCTCTTATGTGGATGATTTCAAGGTTGTCAATGATCACCATGTGCTTGAGTCCAATACACCTTACATCTCTTCCTTTGATGTGGAATAAATGCGGACTCCACAGAAACCTGACTTCCAGATGATTATATATATATATATATATATATATATATATATATATCACACACACATACATACATACATACATATCAGTAATTACTTACAGTTACACACGCTTCGGAGAATAGTCTGAACAGATCACCATCAAACCACATTTCTTTAGTACACAGAACACATAAGACCTACGAGTGACCCTGCATGCGATTGTAAAACATGTAGCCTAAGGCTCGCCACTGCACATTTCTGTCTATTAGAGCAGCCAAGAATTACTCCTCTGAAATATCTGCACTGTTTCATGTTGGAGACATACGCTGACGAATGTTCACCTTTACTCTAACTATCCATTCATCAAAGATTTTCTGCTGTAGTGGGGGGGGGGGCATTTCACTGTTAACTAACACACTTACGGGCCCTTCCCAACAATGCAGAGAAGAAAAAGGGAAATAATAACGAGGAATAAATACACAATGAGTTGGTACCAGTACCGAGGCGATGTGCAGAGGTACGAAGTAATTGAGGTAGATATGTACATACACTATAGGTAGGGATAAACTGACTAGGCAACAGCAGATGATAACAGTATGTTATGAGTCAAAAGGGTCAATCCTGGAGTCTCCTAGAATTGGCCTCTGGGAGCTGCACAGCTAATGCCTACATTATTAATACAGTCTCCCCAAATTATTATGGTTTTAGGGCTCTATTCAACCTGTATCGCTGAAGTGTTACAGATTGGGCACTAGACATTAAGTAATTTCAGATTGAGCTGACATATGCTGAGTTTGAGTGTTGGGTAGGTTACTTTCTAAATGTAATCCATTACAGTTACTAGTAGCCTGTCCAAAATTGTAATTAGTCATGTAGCTTTTGGATTACCCAAACTCAGTAACGTAATATGATTACTTTGTTATTTTGGATTACTTTCCCCTTAAGTGGCATTGGAAGACAAAAAAGGATCCATCAAAAGCTTTTGGTGTGTTATCACAGTGGTCTCTGTCTTGTGGTCAGACTCACTCAGGTGGAACAAACTTAAACTTGCGCCTTTTTTCAATGATGAATTGAATTCCATTGAGAAAACACAAAAAGGTGACAATGTATTTTTTGCATCTTTTCTGGAATTCAAAGTAATCCAATAAGTACTATCTAGTTTTTCAAAAGTATCTAAACTGATTTCAATATTTCGTAACTGGAAGTTCACACACATAACTGGAAGTTAGGGGAGGGGGTCAAATGGTGATATAGAGGTGCTTCTGAGAAATGTCTCCGCCAGAAACATGCAGTAGTGCATGCAGGCCAGTCTATTCTCTCACTCTCTGTCTTGCTCTCTCCGTTTCAACCACATTGGTATCTGCCTCAATGGCACTCCTTGCTTTAGGGCTGTTGCTGGGGGGAAATGGGGGATGTTTGTGCAGCTTATCCATTTCCTGAACGGGAGGGACAGTTTGCTCAAACTGCTATATTTCTCAGAAGTTAGTTCCACAGGCCACGACTCAGGCCTGCAGAGTCAGGAGGATGCCTCAGAGTGTTGTACAGTCATGCTGACCAGGACTCATTGCGATAAGAGGTGTCACGCTTTATTTCTTCCCCCTTTTACACACACTAACACACTGAGTGGATCTCTGTTTTACACTGCTCTATAGAGAACACAACTCATTTCAGTTGAATGCATTCAGTTGTACAATTGACTAGGTATTACATTGCCCCCAGCACTGCTTGTGGAGCTGAGGCTGTGTTACCCAGAAACTCTTTCCCCTTCTCTGAACTTCTCCTGACTTTGAGCCTACTACGTGGACAAGCCCAGGAGTGGGGGGTTCACTAACATGTGGTCCCAGTCTGTATCAAGCACAACAAACACACAATCAGTCATGTCATCACACCCTTTAAAAGAGATGCGATCGGTGCTATAGATCACCTTGATCAACACATTTTTGGGTTGTACATGTGAGTTACATCAACCTTAAATCAACCACAGAGCTAATTAGTGGCATTTGGCCCAGAGACCTCAGATACAAACCAAGTAGAGCAGAGGAGATATTGTAGAGATCATCAACTTGATTCAGCCGCAGGCCGATGGTCTGGGGGACGGAACATCATTTTAAAAAGTCAAATTGACCACAGAAGCCCAAACTAATATTTGACTAAAACATTAATTTCTAAATTTGCTTACATTTGTATACAATCACATCTTTATGGGAATACTTGGGGACAGATTTCTAAAATTATTATTATTATAAATAATTTGAAACTGATTTCCTGGTGTTTTTACAGTCTTTTATGTCCAACAATAAAATTGTAATATAATTTTTTTTTTTAAGTATAAAAAATATATTTGTATGTATATTTTGCTCTGAAAATTTTTGGGGGCCAAATATAACCACCCACTGGCCACCAGTTGGGGAACCCTTCTGTATCTTTTAGGATATATTACCACAACTGTGTGTGCGAGAGAGGACAGTCGGGTTCATTGTGGCCTTGTCCCGATGGGGTCTCTCCCTCGCCCCTTTCCTCCCCCTCTAAGCATTCTGCTGCATGTTGCATTTTCATTGTCTCTGCATATTTCTATTTGCAGTATTCCAGAAATCAAGCATTGTTTGGCCTGGCCATACGCTGGGCTGTTTTTGTGTGTGGGTTTCGGATGGTGATTGTCTATTGGGCTGGACAGGGACCTGGGAGGGATGCATTGTGCCCACCCTCCTGTCACCTACCTCTATGTGGCCACTGATGCCCACAGGAAACGAGAGATTTACCATCCTGTAGCCGCGGAAGCCTTTAGAGCATGACAGGCATGCAGTTATACTGAGGACACCGACAGAGTGAAGTGTCGTGTCTTTGGCTTCATTAAAGGTGAAGACTTATTTTACCAAATCAATTCTCTATAATTATTATTACGTGATTAAACTAATCATATAAATGTAATTAACTAGGAAGTCGGGGCACCACGGAAAATCTTCAGATTACAAAGTTAGAATTTTTCTGAATATAACTCTTCAGATATTTTAATATCTGATCAATTAGTCTTCTATTAATGAATTATTCTTTACCGTAAATTTGTAAATTGTTGGTTATCTGCACAAACCCAGCCTGTCTTATAAATCATCCGTACACCAATTGGCTTAATCAGTTATTTACTAACTAAACAATCACAGAAATGCATAAACAAACAAACAGTAGATATTGGTTACTAACAATGATAGGGAAGATCCCCTAGTGGTCTAAACCGATATGACGGCTTTGGTGGACAAAGGGAAGGGGGTGTGGACTGAGAGAGAAGCGGGAAAGACAAAATGGCTTTACTACACAGTGGATAATTATATTCATGGAAATGCTAATCCTTTGCACATGAACGCTCACTCAATCGGGAATAATTGCAATAAATATATTTACGCCCATATATTGCCTTCGCTCTGCTGGAGTCAGTTCGAGTCTCTCTTTCTGTTTCCCTGAAGATCAAAGTCTTTCGTGGTTAGAATGAATACTTCAGAGTACCATTCAGAAATGTTCTCATAGAATAGATGTTTCGGCAGGTGTCTATTCTAGTCCTCGGTTTACGTCATTTCTAGCTGCAGACTAGTACTTCATATCTAAGATTTGCTCATATTGTGTAGGGATTGATAGTCTCAGAGTTTAACCATTTCCAGCCGTGTAGCCAATGCTCCACGTGGTATAGTTTTGGTACTCAACTATTCGCAATCACAGCATCCGCTGTAGGTTTACTTAGTCTTGGTACTGAAATCTGTGCCACCTCAGCTTACACTGAGGTATGCGTGGGCTGAAGAGGATTACCTCAGGAGGGTTTTTTATTCGTAACAATAGAAAAGGCGGTTCTATGACACCAGATCATGTCTGTACTCCTGGGGGCGTGGTCGCTGACTATTTAAACTTTACAGGGAATATAATTCTCTCAAAATTAAAGGTTAACATCACGTTACATCATTTGACAAATATTTATCATTACTCATTAATTTTATACAAGAATTAGATGCAAACCCCATAATTGAGAATTGTACAGATTGAGATATAGTTGTGTGTTTCCTGTCCTTCGTGAGGTCACAAAATGAAACACTCAACAGAACTGTCCCTTAAGTGTCCATGGACCTTTTCTATACTCTCAAAAAGGTGGACATATTGTTTAAAACTCCCATTTTGTGGATTTAGGAGCCAAGTGAAATCCCTTGTTCACTGTGGTCTCCCTCTCTGCATGAAAAGAGGGAGAGCCTCCACCAGGAATTTACGACCCGAGATAACAGAACCTGGGTGTAGGAGAGAGTGAGAAGCCACGACCTACACCCAGAAAGGGCCACGTCTGACAGAAGTGTGCTTTGGAATTTAGTGACAGTAGAGGCTATTTAAACATTTTACAAATTTTAAAATCAGTCCCCCACTTGGCTTTAATGGCTAAGTAAGTCTATTCGGTATTGCTCAGATCGCATGGCAGGTATGTCACAGTGCCATCAGCATATGGCGTCTGAATTACATTTTGCATAGGAGCTTTCAATACAAGTAACAAAGCGCATCACATTGTAAAATAAAGAAGTAAAGACAGGTGGGAGAAAATTAGTAATTAAGATCATACATTAAAAGCAGCTTTATTTTTTTTTTTAAGTTAAAAAGTGTCCAGCAGGGAATTAAAAAGAGGCACTGAATCTGCAAAAGTCTAGGAGCCCGAATGCCAGATTCCCGTCTCCTTTCGCTTTCAACCTAGACTTGAATGACTTACGGGAGACGGTTATGCAATCAATTCAATAAAGTCAGAGGAAGAGTTTAAATTATACAGAAAGACCGTGCGAGTGCCTTGGGTTAACGGCAATGACTGCGCATTGACGGAGGTGGAAAAAGTGGTTAAGAGATTGTGCGGGGGACATAGCTGCATCACTTAAGTTACACCATGAGTAATTCCCAGCAGATAAGTCACCTTTTTATTAATGGCAGCAGGGTGTGATTCAGTGTCTACGCTTGAGGTTTCCAGTATTACGTATGGATGGGTAGTTTGAACACTTTTTACCCAGTTCTTTAACCACAAAAAAAAAAGTGTGAGATTGAAGTGTGAACCTGATCAAGGTATGAAAGCACTAGAATACCAAAATCCAGATTGTTGGCTGACCTGCTCTCGGAGAGAATAGTGAAGTGAATACTAATGGATAGTTAGCCATTGGACCCTAGGTAGGCCCTGATGCTTACAAGTGATCCAATGCAGCATGTTGGGAAAACAATGTCCCGCCCATTAGAAAACCATTACATGGAACAGACCGCATCAAAATGAGTTAGGTCTTATTCCTACGCCTGTAATTGCTGAACTGAGTGTTCGCAACCATTTCATTATTGTGATCGAAATGAGAAAAACAGAGGCTATAGACCAAGTTGCTTTAGTCTAATAATAAAAAAAAGTTGAAAGATAGATTTACTACACATTAAGTTGAGGAACAAATTAGCTTAACTAAGGCAACAAAAAAAACATGCACACAATGTACCCACTGACACACCTCAAAGTGCAACCAAACATTTTAAAACCTAAACACAAAACACATTTAAAAATGGCAAGAATTTACAGAATAGCAACACCATTACTCTGACAACATTTGGGATTCAATACTTTATTTAAATGTTGTTTTTCCCTCTTCAAACACATTTTCCTGATGTACATTTCTATCCAAAAGGAAAACTAAAAGGTAAAAGTGCTGAAATGAAATAGTATAATGATATCATCAACGTCATAATCAGAAAGCTGACAGCTCTTTGCCATTAAACAATTTCAAAAAATAAAATGTGCAAGAATTTCATATCTTTAACTTAACTCACATCCACACAGTCATCATCATACACACACAGTCATCCTCATACACACACAGTCATCCTCATACACACACAGTCATCCTCACACACACAGTCATCCTCACACACACACATCCTCATACACACACACAAAAAACATCTGCTGTAAAATTCCACAACTCTTAATGCAAAAATAGCAAAGAGCTTCAAAAAGGGATCATCACTTTCCAAAAAGATAAGACTTGCTCTTTGAAAAAAATCACACCCAAACCCCCTGAAATCCAGACAATCGACAATGGAGGGGACCATAACGCAAAATCACATGGAATTACAGCAGACAAGAGGGGCAAAAATAGGACAAACATCACTTGCACCATCCATGAAACATACAACCCCAAATATGGGCAGCGATATATCATATAGCCAAGCCTGGTCACACCCATTCTTATCTAGGGGAGCATACATAGAGCATACATAACACTCATCTCTGTTTACAATTGATAAATAGGCACACATTCCCAGTTAGGATAAAGACAGAGACCACAATAACCATAACACATTCAGGCAGGGTAAGGGACACAGACACAGAATTTACACAAATTCAATATCAGTGGGTCTACAACCCTGGTTCTGGAGAGCTACTGAGCTGCTGGTTCTGGCTCAAAGCTCAATTGAGTCATCACTTTGCATGGTGGTAAACATTTGTGGGAATGATTGACAGCTCCTCTCCACCTGAATAATTCACCTGAATTATGAAGTAATGCTGTGGGAAAAAAGTGACTCATCAGAACCAAGGTTAAGACCATCGGCTCCAAACACAAGCTTTCACAAATTAAAAATGGTCTCAGGGCGGAGACAGATGAGAAGTCTTCTCTAATATACACCAGAGAGAGAGACAAATACCAAGTATAGGAATCTGGTGGCCAAGATGGGAGCACAATTCAAAAACAAAAACGTTCCAAGGTTCAAAAAGTTCACACCCCAGCCTTCAAAAGTCTGAAACAGCCCTTCAACACATTTAACCTCCCTGAGAACCAGCTCACCGCCAACATAGTCTCCTCCATAGCTTATGTACATGTACACTCTCCGCTAGCTGGGTATGGAGTAAGACAAGGCCTCTAAAGTGCTTCCATTGAGTGGGGTGTACAAGTCATTTGACGCCAGACCGTTATGTATGGCTTGTCATTGCACTAGCTGCAGGTGTTGCTTTGGTTTTGATAAATTGAAGGGGAGGGAGGTGGGGGCAAAAAAAAGAAATGCAGACAGAGCATGACAAATAATTACTGGAATGACTAGACAGCTAAGTTTCAAAGTATGGTTTGGAGTTGGGCTTAAGAAGAAAAACACTTCACATGACACCAAAAAAAAAAAAAGTCTACATACATAATTCAATGGGAGTGTCTCAACCCATAAACAAAAAATAGAATTCAACCAAACGCAAATTATGGTAACTAGTAGCAACTATTCTTAACTAATTCTCTCTTCTCCCACCCACAAAAAAATAATGTATCCCACCAAATGTAAAGGCACTTAAGTGCTTAGTTGCTGGTTCAGACTTTGGTCCACACCGAATGTGCCCACATGGTGGCTAAGCTAAAGCTAACCCAGGTTAAAATTGTCCCATTGCCACCCACAAAATAAATTGCTGTTCCGTGACCCAGCACACAAGATGGTGAAAAACATATATATATATATACGTAGATGTTATGAATATGAACACTGGTTCAAAAATTGCATTCATTTGTTATTTAAAAAAAATATATAAAAAGAAAAGAAAAAAAAAGGACGCTGGTTACTTTTGTTGCACACAGAACTATTCATGAGTTCAGCGTTTGTCCTTGCATAGGCTCAACACTGATCCAGATGAACCCCGAAACTATTAAATGTGTTTTAACCACGTACAGTCGTTCTCAGTTAATGTAAGACGTACAGCCTACAAGGGCCATCATTGCTGCTTGCCAAACTAAAGACAGCACATTTGCTAGCCAACACAGCTCTCAAAACATTCAAGGTTCCAACAGCTACATAAAGCAATTTAAACACCTTGGAACAGTTTCTTATCTCGTGTTATTTCGTGATTCCTCAGGTCCGTACATTAGTTTCTGCAAGCATGGACAACAGAAAGTGTTACTACTAACATGGCAACCTCCGTTGCTAGGGCAAATGAACCATAATGACCTGATTGAAATTGTACCATTGATTTATAATATTTAATGAATGTGTTCATATAATTGTCTACATAATGATGTTGAAACTTAGCAGTTTTTTTTCCTGGGTCACATAATGCCTTTTCTGAAGCCTTTATTAGAGAGTGGCCCTTGGACTAAAAGCAGTGTCCACGTTTAGTTTGGGCTGCTGAGCCAGCTCAACGTGCCCCGACCCATGGGAGTGACCCGCTCCAGAGACCATGCCGACCCTCCCCCCCAGGCCTGTGAACGGGGCAGATAACCACATCCTAGCTCTTATCTGGATGTGCATGTTAGTTTGCACAAGTTGATAGAGCAGCAGCTGGCACCTAGGGAGTGTAAGCAGAGTAGAGGGACAGGGAGCAGGCTGCTGGCACTTACACAAGGAGTTCAAGAGCAATTTAGCATTTCTGTGTTGGAGAGCCAACCCCGGGGGGGGGGGGCAGGAGGGCAAACGGTTGAGTCACTGCTGCTCATCCATCAGTGAAAGCCGTGTTGCCTTCAAGGTCCAAAAATAAGTCCCTGGGTTTGGTTGGACAGAAATACTTAAGGCGAACAGTTGGCTCACTAGACTGGAAATTAAAATTGTCAGGTCAGTAGAAAAGGAGATGATGGGGGTGCAATTTCTAAATGGGTTTTAAAGTTTAATTAGGGTGGGAGGGGGTACTCGGATGCCTGTCGTAGAGCAGAGTACAACTTCTGCCATGTAAATCAAGACGCGTGAGGTCCAAAATGGGAACGGAATTCCAGACACTTACATTTCGTTGAATGTGCCAAGCAGGCAGCAGTGCTCCCCTATCCTCCCATGACCAGAAAAGGGTTCACACCTGCCCCCTGCAAACCCTTAGGGGGTGGTGGAGAGGGAAGTGAGTCAGCCCCCACGCATAAGGTTGCCGTCACACACTGGCACAACCTCGCCATTCTCTACCTTACACTCCCTCCCCACTTTAATTATTGGCTGCCGTTACAGCTATTGGCTGACCTACACCAGACTGGGATCCCATTTCAGGCCACTGCCTGCAAAGGAAGGCCTGCAAGGGGTTCCAGGACCCCGCCAAGTGGGGCTCCTTTTAAGGGAAAGGACAGTCTCTCCCTGACTTTCAGACTAGACTCCAGAAAGAGGGAGGTGAAGGCCCTGTCCTGTTCTCCGAATGAGCTTACAGTACAGACCCCACCACATGGACCGTAAACTCTGACATCTGAGTGGTCACTGCTGCACCAATGTTTTGGAAGAGGTTTAAAAGAAAAGAATAGCAACATACATTAGCCACGATCGGTGAGCAAAAAGGCCCAAAGAATTACTGTATGGTGTGCTTCTCAATACTCATTCATGGCTTCCTTTGCTAGGCTCCTTTCAAGCATTACCACAAACAGGTGAAAGGTTTGGATAGGCAGTCTACATTTCTACTTGACCCGTTGCATGGAGGAGAGGATACTAGGGAGTGGAAGCCACTTAACACTATTGAGAGGCACCCTATATAGTATGAACTATTGTCTATACATAGTATTGGCTGAACAGATTTAGGAAGGAGGCTAGTCACAGCAGAAAATAAAATACAAACTTCTCTCTACAAAGTCTACACAGCACAGGCACTCTGGGCAGCACTGTGCTAGTGATATTGGGTCAGATTACCTTTCCTTTTTTACACCTTTGCTTTAAAAACAAAATGAGCCACTCCTCTGCCTCCCGTTTAGATTGGATGCCTTCTAAGTGAGATGGGGACAGTCATTTCACTAGTAGAAAATTCCTCAAAACACTGATGAGCAAACCCATACTGCTCATCAGTGAACTAAACATTGATGTCATCTCAGGATTACCTTTTACACTTTGTGCTTCACATTTTAGTTAACCATTTTTTTTTATATATATATTTTTTTTACAATTTTCAGCTTTTTTTTTTTTTTTCTTCAATACACACAGGAGCAAAACCCAAATAAACTTCTAAATATTTGTTTCCCTTTCTTTGAAGATGGACCAAATACACTTAACATGTGGGCACCAAGTAGAACTCATTCTTGAATCAGGACGTTAATTTGAAGCCAATTTTCTCATTAGGGGAAACAAACAAAAACATTACAATCTGAGAAAAGGAAAAAAAATATAATCAAAATAACATTTAAAAAATATCACTTTTGATCCAATGATCTTGACACCTCTGTAGATAAGGAATGAGAAAGGAGAAGGGAGACCAAAATAAAAACTAAACACTTGGCCATTTAAATATATCCTTTATGACTACAGAGCAAAATATCTATTTTTTTTGGCACATCTGACTTTATTCTCTTTTTTCCCCCTTTCTCAAAGCAGCAGTCTTCGTGTTATATGGGTCTCTCAGTTACATGGCAGCCATGTTGGAATATTCTGGTTACACGAGGCAACGTAGTAGTTGCTGAAGTTGTGGTCTCGGACGTAGGGTGCCGGCTGGTAGTAGCAGGTGACACTGGATGCGTCTGGGATGGCGTTCTGCTCAGCCAGCACCCTGAAGGCTGTCAGCGAGATTAGGTTAAGGGTCTGCCGCCTCTCGTGGCCCATGAGGCACACCGTGCTCTCGTTGACCACGCGCCGCAGGATCATGAGGTAGTCATACTTGCTCTTCTCCTCACCCACAAAGTGGCTCTGTAAGTAGGCTTCCAGCTTCCGTTGCTGCTCACCAATGTCGGGGAAGTCGATGAAGAAGCGGGAGCACATATAACGCTCCAGGCCCTTGAACTCCTCCTCCGAGGTGGGCCGGAAGTCTCTCACCAGTAGGTTGCAGTACTTGAGAAGGCCGCCGCCACGGATCTCCTCCGGCCGCTTGGTGGCGATCAGTTTGTTCACGAGGTGGTCCAGAGACGCACCAAAGTCCCCGTACACGCTCTCACCCACCACAGTGGGGTGGAAGTGGCGAGACATAGGGTTCTCCGGCGAGAAGTCGTAAAAGGAGAGCAGCGAGTCCAACACGATCTGAAATGAATCCACGCTGAACTCAAACTGCCGGCGGATAGAGTCCACAAACTTCAGCTCCACGTTGCGCCCGTTGTTGTTGGAGAGGGAGATGAGGCTCCAGCGGTCCTGCTCTGTATACACCTTGACCAGCTTCTGAACATAGACCTCCTTTAGGGTCATGGGGGTGATCTTCTCCTTGTTCACCCCTTCAGGGAGGAAGTCCAGCAGAGTGCCCAGCACCACATCTTTGACCAGCTGGAACCCTGACTCCAGGGGCAGGTCCACCCTGAAGATGATGTCCAGGTCCTTGTAGCTCCAGCCAATGTCCTGCACCAGCACATGGCTGGCTGTAGAGCCGTTCAGACGGACGTCTTTCACTTTAATTCCCCTTAGCTCCAGACGGGTGCGCACCATCTGAACAATGTCTTTCAGCCGCACCTCCAGGGTTGGGAAGTTCCCTCGGCCGTGGACCGGCACCACTGCTGTCAGGACCTCATTGAGACGGCCCACCTGGTCCCAGCTCAGCACACTGTGGGACACACTCTCACTAGTGGAAGTGCTCATTGTGGACTCTGCCTTGTTAGCCATCTTCTAATTGTCTTTAAATTAACTAGGACAGAACAAAAAAAATATATATTAGTTTATGAGTACCAAAAATAACAGTCGTTTCTGTCCACAGAACATGCATGGCATGTCTGTGAGGAGATGCCAAAAGAGAATGCACTGGAATTCCAGCCTTTGATCACTAGCTACTATGATGCCTCCTGAACTTCTAGAACAGAGTGAGAATGTTTTCAAATAGAGAACTAAGCAGCCAAGTAAAACAGAAAGGTGCTGGAGAGCAATCATTTAGAGGTCACAAACATCGTGCTCTAAATTATTTTATATTTTCCTAATCAAACAATAATTTTTTTTTAGATGTTAAGATTTTAACTAGCTACCTAACAACTTAACATTTCATTTCAAGGGGGAAGATTATTTTTAGGAACACATGTGCGAAATATTTAAATTTGGGGAAATAACACAGGCATGAATAAATCGGCCTCGCTAACTTTACAATAATTTGACTGACTGGCTAATTCCACATTTTACAGCACGCGCCCGTGAAACGGGTTGAACGTGGAAGCCGAAAGAACAAGTTCGTGCAAATACAGTAACTATTTCTAAAATGCACTTCACCAATTCGTTAGATGGCCACAGGAAACGACGCGAAAGGGTTACACGATAGAAAACTACAGCGTGTAAAATTGATACCTAAACCAATTGTTTTTTTTAAACAGGTAAGAAGTGAACTGCTGGCGAGCCTAGCTAAAGTTTACATCTCACAAACAGGCAAATCAAAACGTTTGGTAAATCGCATCAACTACCTAGATGAAAAGGGTTATAGTCAGAAGTACACACAGAATGAGCTGATATGAAAATTATACATACGGTTATGAAGGTATCCTCTCAAGGCATTCAAATTACACAATTAGAAAATGTTAGCGGAGGAAACGTGCAGACACTTCCATAAATCCAGTCGTGAGTCTTACACTAAAATGTCAGTGCCTGTAAGTGCGCATCTACTAAAAGAAACGCCTTCTTATATGCCGAAGAGCAACTGGCTGAACAGCCCTCCACGTCGCACTACACCAACCCCGGCCCAGCACTTTAAAACACGTTCCCTATTCACAAAAACCTAACGAGATTCAGATGAGTCAATTAAAATGTGAATACAAAATATTTACCTTTAATCGAACTTCTTAATAATTCTGTAGCATTGACAGACTTGGCATTTTCTAACAACTAGATAGCTAGTCTTTCTATTTCATTATATTAATGCGCTGAGCGAAGCCCTTGATTGGCTAGAGAGGTTTTTGTGTTGCCAGGTTACCAGAAGCGTCTGCTGCCTTCATTCGAATGCTGTCGTTGGATGATTTGGTTTCCCGGTTGACAAACAAATTTGACACATTTAACACATTTAACAGAGATGTGATACTTTTGCTGCAATCTAATCTCCTAAACACAACTCAGTTCTTCCTTTTTGAACTGTTATGTTTTACGGAAATGATTAGCAGGGCATGGTTTTGCAATTAGTGAAAACTCTCAAACCTTGTTTCGTTGGTAATCTATTTGAAAAATTATAGCCTTATACTAAAATGGATTAAATAAATCGTTTCCCCCATCAATCTACACACAATACCCCATAATGACAAAGCGAAAACAGGTTTTTAGAAATACCTTATTTACATAAGTATTCAGAACCTTTGCTATGAGACTCGAAATTAAGCTCAGGTGCATCCTGTTTCCATTGATCATCCTTGAGATGTTTCTACAACTTGATTGGAGTCCACCTGGGGTAAATTCAATTGATTGGACATGATTTGGAAAGGCACAAACCTCTCTATATAAGATCCCATAATTGACTGTATGTCAGAGCAATAATCAAGCCATGAGGTCAAAGGAATTGTCCGTAGAGTTCCGAGACAGGATTGTGTCGTGCCACAGATCTGGGGAAGGGTACCAAAACATGTATGCAGCATTAAAGGTCCTCAAGAACACAGTGGCCTCCATCATTCTTAAATGGAAGACTTTGGAACCACCAAGACTCTTCCTAGAGCTGGCCGCCCGGCCAAGCTGAGGAATTGGGGAGAAGGTCCTTGGTCAGGGAGGTGACCAAGAACCCAATGGTCACTCTGACAGAGCTCCAGAGTTCCTCTGTGGAGATGGGAGAACTTTCCCAAAGGACAACCATCTCTGCAGCACTCCACCAATCAGGCCTTTATGGTAGAGTGGCCAGACAGAAGCCACTCCTCAGTAAAATGCACATGACAGCCCGCTTTTAGTTTGCCAAAAGGCACCTAAAGGACTCTCAGACCATAAGAAACAAGAGTCTCTGGTCTGATGAAACCAAGATTGAACTCTTTAGCCTGAATGCCAAGCGTCACGTCTGGAGGAAACCTAGCATCATCCCTACGGTGAACCATGGTGGTGGCAGCATCATGCTGTGGTGATGTTTTTCAGCGGCAGGGACTGGGAGACTAGTCAGGATTGAGGGAAAGATGAACGGAGCAAAGTACAGAGAAATCCTTGATGAAAACCTGCTCCAGAGCGTTTTGGACCTCAGACTGGGGCGAAGGTTCACCTTCCAAAGGGACAACGACCTTAAGCACAAAGCCAAGACAACACAGGAGTGTCTTCGAGACAAGTTTCTGAATGTCCTTGAGGGGCCCAGCCAGAGCCCGGACTTGAACCCGAGCGAACATCTCTGGAGACACCTGAAAATAGATGTGCAGAGATGCTCCCCATCCAACCTGACAAAGCTTGAGAGGATCTGCAGAGAAGAATGAAAGAAACTCCCCAAATACAGGTGTGCCAAACTTGTTGCGTCATACCAAAGAAGACTGGAGGCTGTAATCGCTGCCAAAGGAGCTTCAACAAAGTATTGAGTAAAGGGTCTGAATTCTTATGTCAATGTTATACTTCAGTTTTTTAAATTTTATTTTATACATTTTCAAACATTTCTACAAAAACAGTTTTTGCTCTGCCATTATGGGGTATAGTGTGTAGATCAGAAAAATAAGGAGAAAAAACAACAACAATCCACATTAGAATAAGGCTGTAACACAAAAAAATGTGGAAAGAGTCAAGGGGTCTAAATACTTTCCGAAAGCACTGTACTGACTTTTTCATAACTGGGACAAATAAAATAAAAAATGTATTTTGAACACAGCATATATATTTTTTTTAAATCAACAGCTGCATCCTTTCATTTTTCACGGAAGAGTTGGAATCCTGTGAAAAGGGCAGATTCAACTTTAAGCCACAAAGAACAGCCTGTTGTGTTTTGCAGGAAACGTGACCTCAAGCTGCAGCTGGATAGCTATTGGCCCTTCTAGGTCAATAGAAAGACCTCTGAGAAAAGCTGTATGTAAGGAGCCTGCTTCAGGGTAGGTTCCAACTTAACATACTCCTCTCATGATGCACTTTCCATAGAACTTTTGGTTTTGATAATGTATGACAGGGGAGGGGGAATTCAAAGAAAGGAAACAAATAATTAACTTGGTTTTCTGTGTGTGTGTGTGTGTGTGTGTGTGTGTGTGTGTGTGTGTGGGGTGAGATTGGGCTGCTGCAGGGGTTAACCTTCGGGGTGGGAAACGCAGTAGAACATTAGTCAATGGAGTAGAACAGTCCCCCTCATCTGGTGAATCAGCAGACTCACAGCCAACAGTCAGAAGGAGAACTGATGGGCCATGAGATGTGAAACCAGGGGAATTCCCGTCTCTCTCTCTCTCTCTCTCTCTCTCTCACTCTCTCTCTTACAAGGAGTTTCAGGGGGGACAGAGGGAATGAGAAAAAAAAATATATATATATAAAGAGAGGGAGAGAAGAGAGAGAGAGACAAATAGAGATAGAGGAAGAGAGAGAGAAGAGACAAATATTGAGTACATTTTGCCAAAGCATGAATGTTACAACTGAGAGAAACTTCCAAAGAAAGCGAATGAGGCGATTATGTGCTGAAGACGGCAGCCAAGGGCTCACAGCCACGCTGCATATTATACTCAAATCTGTTTGACAGTAGGAGTGACTCACGACAGAACAGAACAGAGCTATTACACACAGTCAAACGTGGCACATGAGCTGTACAAAAACATTTAAGGGAAAGACTCAACTGAGAAAATACAAAAATAGATGTACACTATCATTACATGTCTATGGTATGACTACAGTACATTTCAATAATGCTTGGGTTGCACACCCACTGACGCATTCATCTCTTTGTTACTGGAAAAAGTGGTAAAACAAAGTGACTAATAAGATATCCTACTGTCTATCCCTCTGTTTTTCTTTCTTATCTTCTTACCATTTGATTTGAATTGTTGCCCAATGGGAAATTGAATTCTACTATACAGTAGGCCTACATCTATACACTTTCTCTGCATTTGTCTGTGCAGGTGCTGGCAGTGCTAAGTGGTTTCTTAAAGTGTAGTTTCTCTGAAGCAGAATCTTCACATTGTGCAACAGCTTGAGTGTGAGGTGCTGTAAGTAAGAGTGTTGTTCCCCGCAGCTTAAGAAGATTTGTGTTTCTTTTCTCTCTGGAGTTTCACATCAATTTTGCACCTGGTTCTTTTCGCTTGGGACCACACACACGCACACACACACAAACACACACTCACACCTTTATTTAACTAGGAAAGTCAGTTAAGAAAAATTCTTATTTACAATGACAAATTAACCCAGCCAGACCCGGACGACGCTGGGACAATTGTGCGCCGCCCTATGGGACTCCCAATCACGGCTGGTTGTGATTCAGCCTGGAATCGAACCAGGGTCTGTAGTGACACCTCTAGCACTGAGATGCAGTGCCTTAGGCCGCTGCCCCAATTGGGAGCCCTACACATACACACACATACAGAGCAGGAGTGTGTGTAGCAGGATGAATGTGTGTGTATGGCATGAGAAGTGTGTGACGAGAGGATTGTGTGTATAGCAAGAGGTTTGTGTGGGGCAAGAGAAGTGAGTGTGTGGCAGGAGGAGTAAGTGTGTATGTGTGTGTTTTGCCGTGTTGACAGGTAGACACAGTGTTGAAATGTAGAAACAGTGTTGAGGTAGAAACAGTGTTGAAAAGTAGAAACAGTGCTGAGGTAGAAACAGTGTTGAAAAGTAGAAACAGTGTTGAAATGTAGAAACAGTGTTGAAATGTAGAAACAGTGTTGAGGTAGAAACAGTGTTGAAAAGTAGAAACAGTGTTGAAATGTAGAAACAGTGTTGAAATGTAGAAACAGTGTTGAAAAGTAGAAACAGTGTTGAAATGTAGAAACAGTGTTGAAATGTAGAAACAGTGTTGAGGTAGAAACAGTGTTGAAAAGTAGAAACAGTGCTGAGAGGATAAAAACAGTGTTAAGAGGTAGAAACAGTGTTGAGAGATAGAAACAGTGCTGAGAGGATAAAAACAGTGTTAAGAGGTAGAAACAGTGATGAGAGATAGAAACAGTGCTGAGAGGTAGAAACAGTGCTGAGAGGTAGAAACAGTGCTGAGAGATAGAAACAGTGCTGAGAGGTAGAAACAGTGTTGAAAAGTAGAAACAGTGTTGAAATGTAGAAACAGTGCTGAGAGGTAGAAACAGTGCTGAGAGATAGAAACAGTGTTGAGGTAGAAACAGTGTTGAAATGTAGAAACAGTGCTGAGAGGTAGAAACAGTGTTGAGGTAGAAACAGTGTTGAAATGTAGAAACAGTGCTGAGAGATAGAAACAGTGCTGAGAGGTAGAAACAGTGCTGAGAGGTAGAAACAGTGCTGAGAGGTAGAAACAGTGCTGCTGAGAGGTAGAAACAGTGCTGAGAGGTAGAAACAGTGTTGAAATGTAGAAACAGTGCTGAGAGGTAGAAACAGTGTTGAGGTAGAAACAGTGTTGAAATGTAGAAACAGTGCTGAGAGGTAGAAACAGTGCTGAGAGATAGAAACAGTGCTGAGAGATAGAAACAGTGCTGAGAGGTAGAAACAGTGCTGAGAGGTAGAAACAGTGCTGAGAGATAGAAACAGTGCTGAGAGGTAGAAACAGTGTTGAGGTAGAAACAGTGTTGAAATGTAGAAACAGTGTTGAAATGTAGAAACAGTGTTGAAAAGTAGAAACAGTGTTGAAATGTAGAAACAGTGTTGAAATGTAGAAACAGTGTTGAAATGTAGAAACAGTGCTGAGGTAGAAACAGTGTTGAAAAGTAGAAACAGTGCTGAGAGGATAAAAACAGTGTTAAGAGGTAGAAACAGTGCTGAGAGATAGAAACAGTGCTGAGAGATAGAAACAGTGCTGAGAGGTAGAAACAGTGTTGAGAGATAGAAACAGTGTTGAGAGGTAGAAACAGTGCTGAGAGGTAGAAGCAGTGCCACCTGCTGCTGTTGGGCCCTGTGCCAAGGGGATGTGACTCACTGTCCATGCCACGGATGGGTAGGCAGGGGCCATTAACACATTAAACACACGCACGCACGCACGCACACACACACATACACACATGAACAGACACGCACAGCAGCAATTAAACCCACACAAACACTCTTCTGCACAGTACACACACTCTTTATTATGGTGGGAATCAAACCAGTAAGTATGTATACACACACACACACACACACACACACACACACACACACACACACACACACACACACACACACACACACACACACACACACACACACACAGCTGCCATTAACTCATGAAACACTCCAGTACGTTTGCCGATGTCCATGCAAATGTTGTCTCTCTCTGCAGCGAGACTCATGCAGTATCACATTGATAACTCAGCACTTCCTCTGACATCATCAGCAACCCCCAGGTCCTATTGATTCTCAGTGGCAGTAAAAAAAAAACATCTTCAGGTAGCCCTCTGGAGAGGATCCTCCTACAAACACACAGGCGTGAAGCAGGGAGCCTCTTCCTGAGGACTCCAATCTACATAACGGAAAAAGCCCTGGGCTGCGTTTCAGATCTAAAGCCAGCGGGTTATGGGCTACGGATTCAGAACGGGTCTTGTTGAAGAGGGCAGGAATTTTCACTTTCATCTTCTCTAGGTACAGTGAATTGAGAAAAAGTGCTTTCAAATAAAGCTTGACCTGAGAGGAAGTGCTGTTGTTTGAATTAGTTGATCTGGATTCTGGAACTAACTAATTCTATGTGTTAATAATACTACTCTCGTGGTTTTATAATGGAACATACAGTATAGGACATTCTGTAGTGGGATCCCTCAGTGACATTTAACACTGACTAGGTCAGAGACAACATGTTCATCAGGTTCCACTGAAGTGCCTTCTGACTGCTATAGACCCTCTCCTTGCTCAGCAATTACTGTTTAATAGAGCACAGCTGAAAATAAATGTGTCTGTCACTCTCCATGAAGACCGAGCCAAGTTAAGAAAGTGCAGAGGCTGAGGTTACAGAGCCATGAGGTAATCCAGGGGTCAACATACTTACAGTGCTGTGCAATTGCAGGGCTGAGCTGAGTGTAGGCTGTAAGGCTTCCCCCTGAACTGAACTTAATGGGGTGTTGAATGAAAGTGAGGGGTCTGAGTTGAAAGAGGTGCATCCGTTTGTGGGTGAATGTTGTCTTTTCCTGAAAGGATCCTCTTGTTATCACTGGTGTGAAAAGTCACCTAATGCGAGCCTCAATGTTGATTTGTCTGCGATGACAGTGGTTTCTAATCCACGTTGCACTGACCCATGAGGTAAAGAAAATCAGACTTTCTAGCAAAACCCGTTTTAACTTAACTTAAGCCACAACCCAAAAGTGATCAGTCCCCAGTCCCGACTCTTCATTTGAGAGAGCAGAGGTTGACACTTTCTAAATAAATGATCATCACAAAGCAAGCATGGTCCCATAAACTTTCGCCTTATGGGGACTTCATTTGAGTGTTACCAACTTTATTGGGACACATCTGTGTGTTACTAGACCTATTGCATTGTTTCATATTCACCTTCACGTTTTCCAGTGACCTCACCAAGCTGTTTAAAAGAGAGAGGGTCAGTTTTTCCACATGAGAGAAAGATTCTCCATCCTTGATCTTTATCCCTTCCCTTTCTTTCTCCCTGCCCATATACCATTTGCCTCAATCTCCCATCCATCGTATCCCTGTTCTTTTCTACCCCATTTCCTCACTATATCGCCCTCTCCCTCCTGCTCTCCTTCATTTTGGATCCCCTCTTTCCTAACATACACATACATGCATTGCATTGAATTGAGTGAAACAGGTGATAGTCCGTGTTATCTTAAAAAAATATATGAACAATACTCTCTCATTACATGGAACCTCCACAGTCCTACATGACATGTCGGCTAAACTGTTTTATCTGGTTCTTCAACGATAGATGGAACAGACAAGGTTAACTTCTATACAAGTAAAGACCAACAAAATACAACCAATTACATGGAATGTGCACAGGCTCCATGATGTCAAAAGAAAACATATTGTTCTTGAACATTTAAAGAGATTGTCAGCAGATGTGGTTTCCTGCAAGAGTTACATTTCAAAAAAGGAGAAATGGAATATTTAAAGAACAACTGGGTTGGAGAGGCCTATGCTGCTACCTACTGTAGGAACAGCAGACGGGTAGGTATCCTGATAAATAAGAATACACCTTTCCCTTATAGCCCAGCACACAGACCAAAATGCAGTTTTCTAATGTTAAATTGTAATTTACATAATGAAAAATACACATTGATTTCATTGTATATCGCCCCAGGGGCAATTTAGGTGTTTATAGATATAATTCAAGCTATATTAGATCAAATCCAGACAGGAACAATTATTTTAGCAGGCAACAAAAATCACACATTTGACAAGTTAGACAGACACAGTATTAAAAAAAGGCAAATTCAAGGAGTCTCCAAAGAAGCTGAAAAAGGTCATATCTACAAATAATTTACAAGAAACCTGGAGATTACTATTCCCAACTACAAAAGACTACTCATTATTTTCTCAAAGTAAGAAAAGCTATTCAATAATTGTCTACATTTTTATTTCCAAGAATGCACTCAATAATTTACTGGGTTAAAAAATCTATGACATCGTGATATCGGGTCATTCTCCTCTATAATGCTTTATTACACCAACAGAAAATGCACTTAGTGACAGAATACCCTAAATGTATTATATACAGTGCATTAGGAAAGTATTCAGACCCCTTCCCTTTTTCCACATTTTGTTACAGTACAGCCTTATTCTTAAATGGATAAAAAATAATCTAAACAATCTGTACGCAATACTCAATAAAGACAAAGTGAAAACAGTTTTTTTTACTTTTTTGTAAATGTATTAAAATAAAATAAAACAGAAATACCTTATTTATTTAAGTATTCAGAACCTTTGCTATGAGACTCAAAATTAAGCTCAGGTGCATCCTGTTTCCATTGATCTACAACTTGATTGGGGTCCACCAGTGGTAAATTCAATTGATTGGACATGATTTGGAAAGGCACACACCTGTCTCTATAAGGTCCCACATGCACTGTCCCATAGTTGACAGTGCATGTCAGAGCAAAAACCAAGCCATGAGGTCAAAGAAATTGTCTGTAGCGCTCCGAGACAGGATTGTGTCGAGGCACAGATCTGGGGAAGGGTACTGTACCAAAACTTTTCTGGAGCATTGAATGTCCCTAAGAACACAGTGGCCTCCATCATTCTTAAATGGAAGAAGTTTAGAACCACTAAAACTCTTCGTAGAACTGTCCGCCTGTCCAAACTGAGCAATCGGGGGAGAAGAGCCTTGATTAGGGAGGTGAACAAGAACCTGATGGTCACTCTGATAGTGCTCCAGAGTTCATCTGTGGAGATGGGAGAACCTTCCAGAAGGACAACCATCTCTGAAACACTCCACCAATCAGGCCTTTATGGTAGAGTGGCCAGACGGAAGCCACTCCTCATTAAAAGGCACGTGACAGCCAGCTTGAAGTTTGCCAAAAGGCACCCAAAGACTCTCAGACCATGAGAAACAAGATTCTCTGGTCTGATGAAACCAAGATTGAACTATTTGGCCTGAATGCCAAGTGTCACATCTGGAGGAAACCTGGCACCATCCCTATGGTGAAGCATGGTGGTGGCAGCATCATGCTGTGGGGATGTTTTTCAGCGACAGGGACTAGGAGATTGGTCAGGATCGAGGAAAGATGAACGGCGCAAAGTACAGAGAGATCCTTGATGAAAATCTTCTGGTAACGGGTGTCATCGGAAGGATGAGACCAAGGCGCAGCGTTCTTTGAGTTCCACATAATTTATTAACGAAGTGAAACTTTAGAAAAGGCAAAACAATAAAGAATACAATTACCAAACAGCTTCGTTGTGCAAGCTACCTGCACACAAACAAAGAACAAGATCCCACACAGAAGGAGGGAAAAGGGCTGCCTAAGTATGATCCCCAATCAGAGACAACGATAGACAGCTGCCTCTGATTGGGAACCACACTCGGCCAGAAACAAAGAAATAAAGCACATAGAATTCTTATAGGGGAGGGCCTGGGTGGGCATCTATCCGCAGTGTTGCGGGACGTAGAGCCCGCTCCACCTCTCGCTCACCCCAATTTGGTGGCGCCTCTGGTGCGGGGACCCTCGTCGCCGACTCCGGACTGGGGACCCTCGCCGCGTGCCCCGGACTGGGGACCCTCGCCGCGGGCCCCGGACTGGGGACCCTCGTTGGCGGGCCCCGGACTGGGGACCCTCATTGCGGGACCCGGACTGGGGACCATCGTTGCCGGCCCCGGACTGGGGACCCTCGTTACGGACCCCGGACTGGAGACTGTCGCTGGAGGCTCCGGACTGGGGACCGTCGCTGGAGGCTTCGTGCCATGGATCATCACTGGAGGCTTCGTGCCATGGATCATCACTGGAGGCTACGTGCCATGGATCATCACTGGAGGCTTCGTGCCATGGATCACCACTGGATGCTTCGTGCCATGGATCACCACTGGAGGCTTCGTGCCATGAATCACCACTGGAGGCTTCGTGCCATGGATCACCACTGGAGGCTTCGTGCCATGGATCATCACTGGAGGCTGGGTTCGTGGAGCTGGCACAGGATATACTGGGCCGTGGAGATGCACTGGAGGTCTGGAGCGCAGAGCTGGCACAACCTGCCCTGGCTGGATGCTCACCCTAGCCTGGCAACTGCGGGGTGCTGGCACAGGACATACTGGGCTGTGGAGACGCACCGGAGACACAGTGCGTAGAGCCGGTGCAGGATATCCTGGACCGGAGAGACGCACCGGAGTCCAGGAGCGCTGAGCCGGCACAACCTGTCCTGGCTGAATGCCCACTCTAGCTCAACAAATGTGAGGAGCTGGAATAGAGCGCACCGGGCTGTGCATGCGCACCGGAGACACAGTGCGCATCACCGCATAACATGGTGCCTGCCTAGTCACTCTCTCCACACGGTAAGCACGGGGAGTTGGCTCAGGTCTATAACCTGACTCCGCCAATCTCCCCATTTGCCACCCCCCAAAACATTTCTGGGGCTGCCTCTCGTGCACGCCTCGTTGAGGCAACTCCTTGTAGCGTCAGAGTTCCGCCTTTGCTGCCTCCAGCTCCTCTTTAGGAAGGCGATATTCACTAGCCTGTTCCCAGGGTCCCTTGCCTTCCAGTATCTTCTCCCATGTCTATTCTTCCAGGAAAGGCTGCTTGGTCTTTTTGTGGTGGGATCTTCTGTAACGGGTGTCGTCGGAAGGATGAAACCAAGGCGCAGCGTACTTTGAGTTCTACATAATTTATTAACGAAGTGAAACTTTAGAAAAGACAAAACAATAAAGAATACAACGACCCAACAAGATCCCACACAGAAGGAGGGAAAGGGCTGCCTAAGTATGATCCCCAATCAGAGACAATGATAGACAGCTGCCTCTGATTGGGAACCACATTCGGCCAGAAACAAAGAAATAAAGAACATAGAATGCCCACCCAAATCACACCCTGACCAAACCAAAATAGAGACATAAAAAGGCTCTCTAAGGTCAGGGCGTGACACTTTTCATGGACCTCAGACTGGGGCGAAGGTTCACCTTCCAACAGGACAACGACCCTAAACACACAGGCAAGACAATGCAGGAGTGGCTTCGGGACAAGTCTCTGAATGTCCTTGAGTGGCCCAGCCAGAGCCCGGACTTGAACCCAATTGAACATCTCTGGACAGACCTGAAAATAGCTGTGCAGCAAAGCTCCCCATCCAACCTGACAGAACTTGAGAGGATCTGCAGAGAAGAATGGGAGAAACTCCCCAAATACAAGTGTGCTTGTAGCGTCATACCCAAGAAGACTCAAGGCTGAAATCGCTGCCAAAGGTGCTTCAACAAAGTACTGACTGAAGGGTTTGAATACTTATGAATATGTAATATTTAAGTTTTTTATTTTTAATACATTTGCAAAAATGTCTAAAAGCCTGTTTTTGCTTTGTCTTTATGGTGTATTTTGTGTAGATTGATGAGGGGAAAAAACTTTTCATCCATTTTAGAATAAGGCTGTAGTTCAAATGTGGAAAAGGTCCAGGGGTTTGAATACTTTCCAAATGCATTGTACGAAAATAACAACCTTTACCATTACAAATGTAGACAGAGGACAGAGAAAAGCCAGCCCAGACATAATTTTTGATGCTTTTAAGGCGGACGTTAAGGAAATGATAATCTCATACTCGGTCAGAAATTACATTTGAATTTGAAATATATATATATATTTTTAAATCACTATCTTAGAAAAAAACTGTAAAAAATCTTTACAAGCAATTAAAATAAAATGTCTGAACTTTAGCAGGAATATGATATTTTACTTTTAAGAGAGCCAACAACTACAGGTTAAACTCAATAAAGCATACTATTAAATGGCAAATAAACCTGGTAAACATCTCACAGCCCTTACCAAACGAATACACGCCAAACCAGTTATAATTTTAAAAGATAAGGATACAAATGCTTTAATTAGAAACAACAATGTTATTAATGACAATTTTTAAAGCTTATGAAAATCGATATTAATCAGTTAAACAGTTGTACTGCTCCTACAGGCTTCTTAGACTCAACAACCCTGAAACAACTGTCAACAGACAAAAAAAATCATCACTAAAAATGGAAATCACCCAAAGAAATATGAGACACCGTTAAAACATTTGTGATGAGAAAAACAGCAGGTATGGATGGCTTTCCCATATAATTTTATTTAACATTCTGGGGCAAAGTAGCATCCCTATTTACACAAATGACAACACACGTCACTCAATTCAGTACTTCCTAGTTCATGTATCAAACAGATATTTCAGTTATATTAAAACCAGAAAAATCTGGAGAGTCCCCTGCTGATTACAGACCCATACATTTAATAAATTGTGAGAATATGTCACGACTTCCACCGAAGTCGGCTCCTCTCCTTGTTTGGGCGGCGTCACCGCTCCATTTTTCATATATCCATTTGTCTTGTCTGGTTTTCATACACACCTGGTTTTCATTTCCCCAATCAATCTAATTGTATTTAACCCTCCGTTTCCCATCATGTTTTGTGTGTAATTGTTTTCATGTCAAGCGATGTTCGTTTAGCGCTTTACTTTATTGTTCTGTGTTTTTGAGCGCGTTTGTTTTGTTGTGCTCCCGTTTTGGAACTATAATAAAGTGTGCTTTATTTATCATACTCTGCTCTCCTGCACCTGACTTCGCCTTTAGACACATCTTGACAGAATAAAATAATAACAAATCTCATAAGCAACAGAACGGCAAAAGTCTTAATATGAACCAAACAAGGGTTATTAAAAATAGACATTTACAAACATTTACAAACAAATACAAGCATGTTTCAGTATAATACAATACGCTAAAAAACACAATATAGATTTATAAATAATGCCTGTAGTTTCCAAAAAGGCTTTCAACCATCTTGAATGGCCTTTTTTAATTCAAAACTTTGGGACACCTTCAACTTTCCTGCTGAAATAATACATTTAATACAAATATAAACTAAACTAAATTGCAGATCATCCTGATAATCCTGACCAATATTGAAAACTCAATGCCACCCTTGCAAAAAAAAAAATCTGAATATTCAAAAATATCTAACATTTTTCTGGAAAAAAATTGCCATAATGGCAATAGGAAAAATAAAAATAATACTCATCATCTACAGAAATCCTTTAAGTGGACCACAAAAAAATATCAAATACTTAGGAAGCTTAATAAGTGACAACAAACATATAAAGATAACTTCATCCCATTACTCAACAATATGAAAGCAGATCGATTTAAATGGAACTGTCTGTTTAAATGGAACCCATAAATCTTACAGGTAGAATAAACCTCTTTAGAATGGCATGGCTCCCAAAGTTTTTGTATTTATTCTCGGTAGTACCAATTACCCCACTGAAGACATTCTTTAAAAAAGTACACTCTGCCATAACAGACTTTATATGGGCAAATAAAATTCACAAAATAAAAAGGGAAGCTTTATATCTCCTTAAGTCTGAGGGTGGGTTTAACCTCCCAGACTTTAACAACTCCCACCCAAGACTTTTGTGTTATGTGCATTCTATGTAAATCAACTTTTCGCCACCCAAGGCTTTTACACTTGAGACATTGTGAATATCTTGCCTTCAGAAATTATTCAAACCCCTTGACTTGTTCTACATTTTGTTGTGTCACAGCAACCCTAGCTTGTCACAACATAACTGATTGGCTCAAACACAATAAGAAGGAAAGAAATTCCACACCTGTTAATTTAAATGCATTCCATGTGACTACCTCATGAAGCTGGTTGAGAGAATGCCAAGAGTGTGCAAAGCTGTCAAGGCAAAGGGTGGCTACTTTGAAGAATCTAAAATATAAAAGTTTAACACTTTTAAGTACTTTTTTGGTTACTAGATGATTCCATATTATTATTTTATAGTTTTGATGTCTTCATTATTATTCTATATTAGTAAAAATAAAGAAAAACTCTGTAATGAGTAGTTGTGTACAAACTTTTGACTGGTACTGTAAGTAGTCAATACTTTGTAGAAGCACCTTTAGGAGCAATTACAGCTGTTAGTATTTCTGGATTTCTGGGTCTCTAAGAGCTTTCCACACCTGGATTGTGCATATTTTCCCATTATTATTTTCAAAATTCTTCAAGCTCTGTCAAATTGGTTGTTGTTCATTGCTAGACAACCTTTATCAGGTTTTGCCATAGATTTTCATGTAAATTTAAGTGAAAACAGTAACTTGGCTACATTCACTATCTTCTTGGTAAGCAACTCCACTGTAGATTTGGCCTTGTGTTTTAGGTTATTGTCCTGCTGAAAGGTGAATTCATCTCCCAGTGTCTGGTGGAAAGCAGACTGAACCAGGTTTTCTTTTAGGATTTTGCCTGTGCTTAGCTCCATTCCGTTTCTTTTGGATCCTGAAAAACTCCTGAGTCCTTAACGATTACAGGCATATCCATAAAATTATGCAGCCACCACTATGCTTGAAAATATGGAGAGTGATACTAAGTGATGTGTTGTATTGGATTTGCCCCAAACATAACACTTTATATTCAGGACAAAAAGTTAATTGCATAGCATATTTTTGAATATTTTTATTTTGTACAAGCTTCCTTCTTTTCACTCTGTCAATGAGGTTAGTATTGTGGAGTATACAATGTTGTTGATCCATCCTCAATTTTCTCCTATGACAGCCAATAAACTCTGCAACAGTTTTAAAGTCACCATTGGCCTCATGGTGAAATCCCTGTGCGGTTTCCTTCCTCTCCGGCAACTGAGTTAGGAAGGACACCTGTATCTTTGTAGTGACTGGGTGTATTGAAACATAATCTAAAGTGTATGCGGGGCATTTAAGCCCTGAATTATGCCTGACAGCACTGTCTCCCAGGCTGCGTGCTGCCCCCAAGACTACAGCCAATCGCATGCAAGGAACAATGCAGCTAACTTGGCTAGTTTTTTGAGCTAGCTAGTTAGCTAGGTAGTCTTGTTAGTTGCTTGCATGTGATTGGCTGTGGTCTTGGGGGTGGCACACAGACTGGGAGACACTGCTGCCCTGATAGGCAGTGTTCAGGGCTTAAATGCCCCACGAGGGCTTAGATGCCCCAAACGCACAATATTAGAATGAAAGGGGTCAGTGGGTTGCGGCTGCGAAATGTTCAGCAGGCTCTTAGCACGTCATATCTGGCTTAAAGTCTACTGCCACTCTGTTGGCATAACTTTTATTGACAATCTAGGCACTTTTTGGAAACAAAAGATGCTCTACAGAGATGATGGACTCCACCCAAACCATCTAGGAGCCTGGACGCTCTTTTCATATTTCAAGGCTGTGTTAAGATATCGACTCAGACACAGACCATGTCCCACTCAGGTAATACCTCCCATCCACTCTAAGCGTTATCATCGGATGGGGCCACAGTGTCTCCTGACCCCTCCTGTCTCAGCCTCCAGTATTTATGCTGCAGTAGTTTATGTGTCGGGGGGCTGGGGTCAGTTTGTTATATCTGGAGTACTTCTCCTGTCCTATTCGGTGTCCTGTGTGAATCTAAGTGTGCGTTCTCTAATTCTCTCCTTCTCTCTTCTTTCTCTCTCTCGGAGGACCTGAGCCCTAGGACCATGCCCCAGGACTACCTGACATGATGACTCCTTGCTGTCCCCAGTCCACCTGGCCATGCTGCTGTTCCAGTTTCAACTGACCTGAGCCCTAGGACCATGCCCCAGGACTACCTGACATGATGACTCCTTGCTGTCCCCAGTCCACCTGGCCATGCTGCTGCTCCAGTTTCAACTTCCATCTGACTGTGCTGCTGCTCCAGTTTCAACTGTTCTGCCTTATTATTATTCGACCATGCTGGTCATTTATGAACATTTGAACATCTTGGCCATGTTCTGTTATAATCTCCACCCGGCACAGCCAGAAGAGGACTGGCCACCCCACATAGCCTGGTTCCTCTCTAGGTTTCTTCCTAGGTTTTGGCCTTTCTAGGGAGTTTTTCCTAGCCACCGTGCCTCTACACCTGCATTGCTTGCTGTTTGGGGTTTTAGGCTGGGTTTCTGTACAGCACTTTGAGATATCAGCTGATGTACGAAGGGCTATATAAATAAATTTGATTTGATGTCTATACTGCCAGGGGTGTTGTCAGTTGTAACCTTGTAACCATTAGTTTCAACTGCACCCGTAGTAGATATCCTATTGTTAGCTCAAAAGAGAAGCCCATTGTGGTCTGTTCACCCAGTGCTTTTCGTTGAATTATGAATTCCTTAAACTTGAATACCCCCCTCGGTTTTCAAAGCACGTAGAGGGCTTGGGCTGTTGCATGATAGCAACTAAAGCCCATGTAAGTCAGTTTATATCATTCCATCATTGGTTACTCTGAGTGTTCCTAATTTTGACATTGGCTGCGGCCTCAGTCCCTATGGTGTTAACCTTGGAAAAGTAATTCCAATTTCTACTCCTTCCTCTATTGCTAATAGGGATAGACCAAATGGTGCAGTTCTATGCAATCTTATAGCCATACCAACTATATCAATATCAACCATCAGACAGGGCCTGCAACCACCTACTGAACGTAGCTTGTTTGAGTTGGAGTTTCCATGTGATTTTAAAAATCGAACATCTGAACATTAGGAGCTTACTTCCTAAACTGGATAACATCAAGATCTGGGCAATGCAGACATATCTGGTTATTCTGGTATTGACTGAAGCTTGAATCATTCTGGACTCTGATATTAATATTGAGGGTTATCATGTGTTCAGAACTGACAGACAGGGTAGAGGTGGTGGAATGGCCATTTTTATTAAAAAATAATTTCTCTGTCTCTTTACTGAAATCCATTTCCCTTGCCAAAGAATTTGAGCTACTATCTTTAAGACTTGGTCTGGGGAAAAATGTATCCATAACTGTTATAGGGGTCTACTGTCTTCCCTCAGCTAATCTTGGTGCACTCGAGCAGTTAACTAGTTTGTTGTCTTCTTTTACTAAATCAGAAGTTATCCTGGGTGACCTAAATTATGATTGGGAAATGCAGGCTTCAGACAATCTAAAAAAACATGTGTAATGATCTAAACCTAACCCAGCTGGTGACTAAGCCTACACGGCCCAACCCTAGAGATCCTTCAAAGTCAAATCTGATTGATCTTATTTTAACGAATACACCAGTTTCTGCTGGTGTATTTGCCCATGACATGAGTGACCATTGCCCAGATGTTTGTGTTAGAGATGTGAGAATACAAAAATCTAAGCCTCATGTCATCACAAAGAGGAACTTCAGTGAACAGGCTTTTTGACATTATCTTTATTTTTGTGACCTTGGATTGTATTTTAGCTATCCCTGATCCCTGAAGGGTTGTACATCCTCCTCTCTGCCACGACAAATTAATTCAGACACTGACCTCATTACAGGAAAAAATGACATCATTGATGCATTTAATCACCATTTTATTTCAGCGGGCTCCCTCTTTGAAATAACTTCAAATCAAATCAAATTTGATTTGTCACATGCGCCGAATACAACCGGTGTAGACCTTACAGTGAAATGCTTCTAAGTCTATTCACAATGATATTGGGCTGGATAATGATAGGGGAAACGTGCTGAATGATCAGAGAAATTATAGTCAAAGCTTTTCTTTTAGGATATTTACATAAAAATAAGTCCTGTATGCTGTGCTAGCAATAGACAAGAAATCCACAGGGGCCGACCAATTGGATCCTAGTCTGCTTACGTGTGCAGCGCTCATTATTGTTGGCTCAATAACCCACATTTTTTATTTAACATTGTTACCAACAAATATTCCAAACGTACGGAAATCAGCTCTTGTGCTGCCACTCCATAAGGGCGGGGATAGTAGGGATCTTCATCATTTCAAGGCTTCCTTGTCTAGCTAAGATTCTTGAATCCATGGTACTGTGCATGTAAAAAGTGAAAGAGTTATTTGCTTGGGACATCAAGTCCGTATTTACCCATTCAGATCACTGTAACCTTGGCAGCGTTCCATCTTCGACACACCTGTCCTGTTCCTCTACACACAAATATACACTCAACTCTGTTCCACTCCAGGGTGTGTGCAGATGAATGAGCCTACAGGAGCAGGACATTTTGCCAGTTCATAGACAACAAACTTTTTAAGTCAACTAATAATGACATTTAGAGGAGCAACCAGTGCACACATAACCAGCGATAGAAATCTATGCCCAAATATTTTCCTAAGCTTCTTTATTACCCACCTCCAACTAGTCCCTTCTTCAAGAGCACAGGCAAATATATCCTTATAATGTAATTGAAAGGCTTTCTAGAAACAGACAAGGCTTAATTTACTCATGTGTTTTGCTATGCTTCATTATTGCCAGTTCTCTTTCTGGCCATCTGGACCAGTACATCAGTGCATCTCAAGTCTTAAGTGGCTTTATTTATTCTATTGGTCTCTTTTCCTTGAACTGCAGTGATCTGAAAGACCTGGAAGAAAATCAACAGTATGCAAACACCATAGTGCTTTCACCTATCCTGTGCTTTCAGATCCGTGCAGATGAAGCCATTTTAGACTGTTAAGATGCGGCCTGTACGTCTGAAGATCGTTATCTGGAAACCATATAACACAAGGGTTCTCCTCAGGTCAGATGAATATCCAAGGGTCAGACCCTGCTCTCTGCCTATCCATCCTGACCTGTCAGCCCATTGTCACGGCAACTGATGACAAACTGAGAAATGAGGGGTGGATGCGAGCAGGAGAGGCCTCCATCCCAATTTGGACAGATGGAAGAAACATTACTGAACTGATCTGCTCAAATCACTTAGATGAACAGAAACAAAAAACAAAACTGTTCAAAGTCTCAAATATAATCTTACATTTTTTAAATCAATGAAACGTTATGGTTAAGTCTTACTAGCTGTTGAATTGATGTTTGTATTTTGGATATTAAGCAAGACTGCCCCCCTCAGGACAGGAGCTGAAAGAGAAGACTTGACTTCACCTTCTATAAACATTCTATAAAAAAGTATAGTAAAAAGGTGCTGAGCACCGCAAGCTAAATCCTGCAAGTAAATGCGTTAGATAAGGGAACAGAGTGAACAACAGGAAACAAACATTACTAAGACACCATTTTAGTTATTCTGTTCACTTTCCATAACATCTTTATTGTCTCATTTTAAACATATTTACAGGTCTTTTTTTTGTTCAGTAAAAATACAAATACGGAACACTTTTTTCAAAATCAACATCCTCCCGGCGACTGACGGTGCCAAAGAACGCCTGGGCTTTCTCCCCAGACAGGAAGCAGTGATGATGTCAGAGTGAGGATGTCAGAGTGAGGTGGAGGTGATAAACATACTTCATACCATTCTACCCCAGTAGGCTGCTGCTACTGCCACCACCACCACGAGGAGGGAGACACTGAGCTGCTGACAGATGGGGACTGAGGGAGCAATAGCAGGGGAGAAAGAGAGGAATAGAAGCTGGAGGGATAGGAATGAGTAGAAAGAGTGTGACAGAGGAAAGAGGAATAGAGTGAGACAAGTGTTGTACAGGTGCAGCCAGGTGGTACTCATTCAAGACATGAGAAATTAGTGACAGAAACCAACCAATTAGCTAAGCAGCAACACAAATATAGTATGGCTTTATCGATTGGCAAGGTGGGTTGTTCTGTAATCAGCCCATCCCCAACATTAACCTCATCACTATTCCTTCATCATCATGGGTCTGCTAGTGCGACAGCTGGGTTTATAGCAGACTGGTGTATGAGCTTGTGTATGAATAACATTTTGTAAAATAAAAATACATTAAAAAAAGTATTGGCCAAAGGCATCACACATAGCAACACTTGATAAGGCTTTAAAGTAATTGATACTTCCAACAAAAATTGTATTTCTTCCAGGGTACATTTCTATTTCGCAGTGTTACCTTCAGTCCCCTAAACCTAAAGTGTATCCCCATCCACCCCAATGCACCAATCACAGATTCCTCACTAAACACAGCAGAGTTCCTTCTGTTCCATCTACTGTTGCAGAAACAACATTCATATGAAACACAAAAGGTCCATTAAGAACACAGCCCATAGAGAATGAATGGCATATCAATCAACATACTCATCGCACAGACGGAACCCAAGTCCTAATATGTGAGTGGTGATTGGAATGAGAACAAGAAACAGTTTAGGTAGAACCCTATCAGTAGGGTGGGGAGTTGTTCCTGAACAGGAAAAACTCCAGGCTATACCCATCAGTGGTAGTGTTAGAGCAACAATATGGCTCCGTGTCAGTCATTTTAAAAGGAGTCAAAGACACAGAGATAATAAATGAAGGGCTTTGTGTCTTCAGCTCCTACAGTGCTGTAACTTCACTCCCTTTTCCCTCTCAGTAATCCAAGCAACAAAGTGCATAACAATTTATCCACAGGGGCCATTTTATCAGCAGACAAGAATCACGGCCAAATCAAGACCTGTCCAATTTGCCTGTGGAGTGTTAGTGATTTATGGAAAGACAGGAACAGAAATTGACCAGGCAAGAGGAGTGACTGGAGAAGTGAAGAAATATGACAAGAAAGAGAAGATAGAGGTGGAATGGAGTGATAAGACAAGGTTGACAGGAGAGAGAGAAGCAGCATTGGTTGAATAGCAGCAACAAAATTATTTGAGGCCAGGCTAAGCTACAATATTTCACCTGCTAATGATGAGAGATGGAAAGAGAGAATGATAGAGAAAGAACAGAAATGGCAGAATGTAGCATAGAGAACGCAAGGGATATCAATTCCATTTCACAGGCCCACTTTAGAAAGGTGCCAGAGGGGGACGCATTAAGCCGTTGCTCCTATCCACAAAGCAACACTGATACAGTTCCAGGTCAAGAGAGTGTCCAAATGAAATGAAAAAAAAAAAAAATCAACAAACCCCACTGATCGCATAGTGTTCAGTTTTACTGTCAGTCTGACTCTGTCTGGAATATACATATCCCTTCAGAGAAGTCTGTCTGTTTGTTCGTTCAGACTCCATACACCCTCTCGCCCCTGTATGCGTCCGTTATGAGACAGTTTGGTGAAAACAAATCAAGCCTCCTGACAAAAAAGTCACATTACGAGGGCAATCACAAAAGCTGAACGCACCCACCGTCCTTCTGATCAGAAGAGAGCTATAGAAAGTGAGAGTGAGAGAATTAAAGAATAAGAAAGGGAGCTATTGTTCCAGTCCCCTCCACTCTACAATGGTCTGAGCTCTCTCCTTCTGCAGTCTGTAGTAGTGAGAGGGAGAGATGGAGGCAAGGACGCATTGGTCCCCTGGAGGACCCCTGGTCTCTACCGCTGGGCCTGGCTCCCTGGGAGGGTGAGGTTGGCCAGGTGCAGTACCGGCAGGGGGTGGGCCTCCGTGTTGAACACCCAGCTCTCCAAAGGCATCAGGTCATCACTGGAGAACAACAGGTACAGATACCTGGACAAGATAGAGGGAGGGCGAGGTAGAAAGACAAGGAGGAGGGAAAGAGTAGACAATATTCAGCTGCTATATTCTGTTCATCAGTGCTATTTGTATGGTACAGGTGAGACAATGTGAACAGCAATAAACAGTCACCAGCAGAGGGTAGTAAAGCACACAGTTCCAGTGCATTCCAGGGGCTGCCAGGCCAGGACATCCCCATCTCAAACTAATTGGAAGTGAATGAACAGGACACAGGGGAGCTGCCCCATCCACTCCACCTCACCTCAGCCTAAAACAACAACCAGTGTAATATCACCCTAGAACAGGGGCTGGCCAACCCGAGAGCTATTGGGTGTGCAGTCTTGATTCAAAATGGCTGAGGACTTACTTGAGCGTCTCGGCCAGGAAGAAGCTCTGCTGAACGTCGTCGTAGGTTGGGTTGGACGAGTAGACATCCTTGACCCCGGAGAACCCCCCGCTGACCCTGCAGTACTTATCTATAGCCTGGAGGGGGAGACAGAGAGCAGCACTGTTAATCACCATACATTAGCCCTTTACACTCTAACCTATTGATGGGTTACAGTAACATGCTATAAATTACATTAGGCTCTGTGCTTCACCGCGCTGTATGGGTTTTGACTGACAAACGTTCTGAACTTGAGCACCGCACATGACAAGAAGTTGCCCCCTTCCCTGCAGCTAATTGGGCAACATTTGCACATATTTTGTTGTCTGAGTGCGGGAAATGCTGTAAATTAAGATGACTATGTATTTAGATTTTTATAATAAATACCGCTTTGATGTCATACAAGCAAGCACTGTTGACTCCTTTCTATGGGCACCAAAATTACAATTTCTATGAATTGCCTTGTGAAAACACAAAGATTGTACTATTCTTTGAGTTATACAAGTGCAATGAAATTACTTAGGAACTGTGCCCACTTTGGAGAGGTGTGTGGCCACTTGGAGACACCAGTTAGCCCACTGACTCAAACTCTGTCTTATACATTCCAAGATGGCGTAGCAGTCGGACGTCTGTTTTGTCTTGTCCCATCCCGTGTATATATCGTTTTCTTCCTACATATTTTTAATCTCAATTTCCTTCTACGGACTGAACAAACTCTCCTGCAACCCGCCTCACCCAATGTGGTACGGATCTGCTATTTTCTACACTTTAGAACCGGAACCCCCATCAGAAGCTAGCCAGCTAACTAGCTAGCGTTCTACACCGTTAACTCGGACATCAGCCAGCCTCAGCCCGGTCAATTCCTGCCAGTCTGCACAGCGCGATATCAACCCAGAGCATATCGGACTGCTTTTTCTCTACCATATCTCCGGATTCCCACCGCAAGCTCAGAACCTTTACATATGCCTCTCCCTAATGCCAATATGCCATGTCTATTGCTGTTTTGGTTAGTGATTGTCTTATTTCACTGTAGAGCCTCCAGCCTCAATATGCCTTAGCTATTGAGGCTGGAGCTTCTACTTTAAAAAATCTACCTTTCCAGAAACAAGTCTCTCACCATTGCCGCTTGTTATAGACCCCCTTCAGCCCCCAGCTGTGCCCTGGACACCATATGTGAATTGATTGCCCCCATCTATCTTCAGAGTTCATACTGTTAAGTGACCTAAACTGGGACATGTTTAACACCCCAGCCGTCCTACAATCTAAGCTAGATGCCCTCAATCTCACACAAATTATCAAGGAACCTACCAGGTCCAACGCTAAATCCGTAACCATGGGCACCCTCTTAGACATCATCCTGACCAACTTGCCCACTAAATATGCCTCTGCTGTCTTCAACCAGGATCTCAGCGATCACTGCCTCTTTGCATGGGTCCGCGGTCAAACGACCACCCCTCATCACTGTCAAATGCTCCCTAAAACACTTCAGCGAGCAGGCCTTTCTAATCGACCTGGCCCGGGTATCCTGGAAGGATATTGACCGCATTCCATCAGTAGAGGATGCCTGGTTGCTCTTTAAAAGTGCTTTCCTCAACATCTTAAATAAGCATGCCCCATTCAAAACATGTAGAACTAAGAACAGATACAGCCTTGGTTCACCCCAGACTTAACTGCCCTTGACCAGCACAAAAACATCCTGTGGCGTTCTGCATTAGCATCGAATAGTCCCCGCGATATGCAACTTTTCAGAGAAGTCAGGAACCAATATACTCAGTCAGTTAGGAAAGCTAAGGATAGCTTTTTCAAACAGAAATTTGGATCCTGTAGCACTAATTCCATAAAGTTTTGGGACACTAAAGTCCATGGAGAATAAGAACACCTCCTCCCAGCTGCCCACTGCACTGAGGATAGGAAACACTTTCACCACCGATAAATCTACGATAATCGATCATTTCAATAAGCATTTTTCTACGGCTGGCCATGCTTTCCACCTGGCTACCCCTACCCCGGGCCAAAATCTCAGCACCCCCTGCAGCAACATGCCCAAGCCCCACCCCCGCTTCTCCTTCACCCAAATCCAGACAGCTGATGTTCTGAAAGAGCGGCAAAATCTGGATCCCTACAAATCACCTGGGCTAGACAATCTGGACCTTCTCTTTCTAAAATTATCCACCGAAATTGTTGAAACCCCTATTACTGGCCTATTCAACCTCTCTTTCCTATCGTCTGAGATCCCCAAAGATTGGAAAGCTGTCACGGTCATCCCCCTCTTCAAAGGGGGAGACACCCAAACTGTTAAAAATCTATATCCATCCTGCCCTGCCTTTCTACAATCTTGGAAAGGCAAGTTAACAAACAGATCCCGACCATTTCGAATGCAACCGTACCTTCTCCACTATGCAATCTGGTTTCCGAGCTGGTCATGTGTGCACCTCAACCAAACGATATCATAACCACCATCGATAAAAGAGTACTGTGCAGCCGTCTTCATCAACCTGGCCAAGGCGGTCAATCACTGCATTCTTATCGGCAGACTCAATAGCTTTGGCTTCTCAAATGACTGCCTCGCCTGGTTCACCAACTACTTCTCAGATAGAGTTCAGTGTGTCAAATCGGAGGGCATGTTGTCCGTACCTCTGGCAGTCTATGGAGGTGCCACAGGGTTCAATTCTCGGGCCGACTCTTTTCTCTGTATATATCAATGATGTCGCTCTTCCTGCTGGTGATTCTCTGATCCACCTCTACGCAGATGACACCATTCTGTATACATTTGGCCCTTCTTTGGACACTGTGCTAACAAACCTCCAAACGAGCTTCAATGCCCTACAACACTCCTTCCGTGGCCTCCAACTGCTTTTAAATGCTAGTAAAATTAAGTGCATGCTCTTCAACTGATTGCTGCCCGCACCCTCCTGCCCGACTAGCATCACTACTCTGGACGGTTCTGATTTAGAATATGTGGACAACTACAAATACCTAGGTGTCTAGACTGTGAACTCTCCTTCCAGACTCACATTAAGCATCTCCAATCCAAAATTAAATCTAGAATCGGCTTCCGAATTTCGCAACTAAGCCTCCTTCACTCATGCTGCCAAACATACCCTCCCAAAACTGACTATCCTACCGATCCTTGAATTCGGCGATGTAATTTACAATATAGCCTCCAACACTCTACTCAGCAAACTGGATGTAGTCTATCACAGTGCCATCCGTTTTGCCACCAAAGCCCCATATACAGTGGGGCAAAAAAGTATTTAGTCAGCCACCAATTGTGCAAGTTCTCCCACTTAAAAAGATGAGAGGCCTGTCATTTTCATCATAGGTACACTTCAACTATGACAGACAAAATGAGTGAAAAAGAATCCAGAAAATCACATTTTTAATGAATTTATTTGCAAATTATGGAGTCTTATATTTCCCTCTCTAATTTTAAGCATCGGCTTTCAGAGCACCTTACCGATCACTGTACCTGTACACAGCCAATCTGTAAATAGCACACCCAACTACCTCATCCCCATATTGTTACTTATCCTCTTGTTCTTTTGCACCCCAATATCTCTAATTGCACATCATCATCTGCACATCTATTACTCCAGTGTTAATGCTAAATTGTAATTATTTCACCTCTATGGCCTATTTATTGCATTACCTCCCTACTCTTCTACATTTGCACACACTGTACATAGATTTTTCTATTGTGTTATTGACTGTACGTTTGTTAATGTGTAACCCCCGTGTTGTTGTTTTTGTCGCACTGCTTTGCTTTATCTTGGCCAGGTCGCAGTTGTAAATGAGAACTTGTTCTCAACTGGCCTACCGTGTTAAATTGAATAAAGGTGAAATAAAAATGTAAATAAAAAATGTTTCACCTGCCCCTATCATTTTACAAATGTATCCAGAGTATTTACAGATTTCATTATCAACAAATGGGGCGAAAAGTACCGTAAATGTAAAATGCACATCCAATCAACAGTGTAATGTTAGGATTGTGTCAGGTGAACGGTTGTGTCCACCTTTATTCTAACCTTTTTTTCCATAATAATTGCTACCATGATTATGCATATTGTTTTGTGTGTGTGTGTATGTGTGTGTGTGTGTACACAGCTTCTCTCTACTGGGCTCATTTCTGAGGGCTATGCACTACAACAGCTGGGCACAACTAACTTCAAAACACATGACTCACACACACTCAGATGAAGTTGGATGAAGGAGCCCCTAGACACTGATCTAAGATTTTATTTCACTAATGGTCAAGTTTAGGAATTAGAAAGGTAAGGTGCCCAGGAGCTACTACCCAGTGCCTAAGGTAAAACAGTATGTGTGTATGAGCGTGCGTCAGTGTTTTCCATGAGCGCTGTCTGTCGGCTAAACAGCCGATAACAGACTAATTGTCATCTGGCTACTTTTTTAATTTCATAAATGAACTAGGCTTCTTTTCATTTACGATTCACGGTTTAATTCGTGAGTCAGAAAAGTCCACATTGGTGTCTCCAGCTAGAACGAACAATATGCATCTTCTAGTGATCGTTTTTTATGTATTTTTAGTTCTCATTTGCAACTGCGACCTGGCCAAGATAAAGCATAGCAGTGTGAACAGACAACAACAGAGTTACACATGGAGTAAACAATAAACAAGTCAATAACATAGTAGAAAAAAAATCTATATACATTGTGTGCAAAAGGCATGAGGAGGTAGGTAATAAATAGGCCATAGGAGTGAATAATTACAATTTAGCAGATTAACACTGCTGATCAGATTAACATGTGCAGGTAGAGATACTGGTGTGCAAAAGAGCATTAAAGTAAATAAAATAAAAACAGTATGGGGATGAGTTAGGTAAATTGGGTGGGCTATATACCGATGGACTATGTACAGCTGCAGCGATCGGCGATTGCTGTGGACCCTGAGACTAAACACCTCCCTCTGCAACTGGATCCTGGACTTCCTGATGGGCCACCCCCAGGTGGCAAGGGTAGGTAACAACACATCCGCCACACTGATCCTCAACACAGGGGCCCCTCAGGTGTGCGTGCTCAGTCCCCTCCTATACTCCCTGTTCACTCATGACTGCATGGCTAGGTACGACTCCAACACCATCATCAAGTTTGCCGATAACACAACAGTTGTAGGCCTGATCATCAACAACGAGACAGCCTATAGGGAGGAGGTCAGAGACCTGGCCGTGTGGTGCCAGGATAACAACCTCTCCCTCAACGTGATCAAAACAAAGGAGATGATTGTAAACTACAGGAAAAGGAGGACAGAGCATGCCCCCATTCTCATTGACAGGGCTGTAGTGGAGCAGGTTGAGAGCTTCAAGTTTCTTGGTGTCCACATCACCAACAAACTCATAGTCCAAACTAGAGGTCGACCGATTATGATTTTTAAACGCCGATACCGATTATTGGAGGACCAAAAAACCAGATACCAATTAATCGGCCATTTAAAAAAAATGTATTTGTAATAATGACAATTACAACAATACTGAATGAACACTTATTTTAACTTAATATAATACATCAATAAAATCAATTTAGCCTCAAATAAATAATGAAACATGTTACATTTGGTTTAAATAATGCAAAAACAAAGTGTTGGAGAAGAAAGTAAAAGTGCAATATGTGCCATGTAAGAAAGCTAATGTTTAAGTTCCTTGCTCAGAACATGAGAACATATGAAAGCTGGTGGTTCCTTTAAACACGAGTCTTCAATATTCCCAGGTAAGAAGTTTTAGGTTGTAGTTATTATAAGAATTATAGGACGATTTCTCTCTATACCATTTGTATTTCATTAACCTTTGACTATTGGATGTTCTTATAGGCACTTTAGTATTGCAAGTGTAACAGTATAGCTTCTGTCCCTCTCCTCGCCCCTAACTGGGCTCAAACCAGGAACACAACGACACCAGCCACCCTCGAAGCAGTGTTACCCATGCAGAGCAAGGGGAACAACCACTCCAAGTCTCAGAGCGAGTGACATTTGAAACGCTATTAGAGCGCACCCCGCTAACTAGCTAGCCATTTCACATCGGTTACACCAGCCTAATCTCGGGAGTCGATAGGCTTGAAGTCATAAACAGCTGCTGGCAAACGCACAAACGTGCTGTTTGAATGAATGCTTACAAGCCTGCTGCTGCCTACCATCACTCAGTCAGACTGCTCTATCAAATCATAGACTTAGTTATAACATAATAACACACAGAAATACGAGCTTTAGGTCATTAATATGGCCGAATTCGGAAACTATCATCTTGAAAACAAGATGTATATTCTTTCAGTGAAATACGGAACCGTTCTGTATTTTATCTAACGGGTGTCTAAAAATTCTGGCAAATTAGGCGGCCCAAACTGTTGCATATACACTGACTGCGTGCAATGAACGCAAGAGAAGTGACACAATTTCACCTGGTTAATATTGCCTGCAAACCTGGATTTCTTTTAGCTAAATATGCAGGTTTAAAAATATATACTTCTGTGTATTGATTTTTAGAAAGGTACTGATGTTTATGGTTAGGTACACATTGGAACAACGATACGCACCGCATCGATTATATGCAACGCAGGACACGCTAGATAAACTAGTAATATCATCAACCATGTGTAGTTAACTAGTGATTATGATTGATTGATTGTTTTTTATAAGATAAGTTTAATGCTAGCTAGCAACTTACCTTGGCTTACTGCATTCGCGTAACAGGCAGTCTCCTTGTGGAGTGCAATGCAATCAGGAGCTTAGAGCGTTGGACTAGTTAACTGTAAGGTTGCAAGATTGAATCCCCCGAGCTGACAAGGTAAAAATCTGTCTTTCTGCCCCTGAACGAGGCAGTTAACCCACCGTTCCTAGGCCGTCATTGAAAATAAGAATGTGTTCTTAACTGACTTGCCTAGTTAACTAAAGATTAAATAATGGTGTAAAAATAAAAAATAAGAATTAAAATAAAATAAAAAACTTGAAATCGGCCCTAATTAATCGGCCATTCCGATTAATCGGTCGACCTCTAGTCCAAAAACACCAAGACAGTTGTGAAGATGGCACGATAAAGCCTATTCCCCCTCAGGAGTCTGAAAAGATTTGGCATGGGTCCTCAGATCCTCAAAAAGTTCTACAGCTGCACCATCGAGAGCATGACTGGTTGCATCACTGCCTGGTATAGCAACTGCTCGGCCTCTGACCACAAGGCACTACAGAGGGTAGTGCGTACGGCCCAGTACTACACTGGTGCCAAGCTTCTTGCCATCCAGGACTTCTATAACAGGCGTCGTCAGAGGAAGGCCCTAAAAATTGTCAAAGACTCTAGCCATTCTCAACTACCGCACGACAAGCGGTACCGGAGCTTCAAGTTTAGGTCCAAAAGGCTTCTTAACAGCTTCTACCCCCAAGCCATAGGACTCCTGAAGAGCTAATCAAATGGCTACCCAGACTATTTGCATTGCCCCCCTCTTTTACACTGCTGCTACTCTCAATTTATTATCTAAGCATAGTCACTATCTAAGCATAGTCATAGTCACTAACTTTACCTACATGTACATATCTCAACTAACCGGTGCCCCCGCACATTGACTCTGTACCCCCAGAATATTACCCCGCTACTGTTATTTTACTGCTGCTCTTTAATCATTTGTTACTTAAAAAAAAAAATGGACTTATCTATTTTTTACTTAACGCTTATGTTTCTTAAAGCTGCATTGTTGGTTAAGGGCTTGTAAGTAAGCATTTCACTGTAAGGTCTACACTGGTTGTATTCGGTGCATATGACAAATACACTTTTAATTTGATAAGACAGCCTGTCAGTCACAAAGTGAGAGATGACAAGGAAACACTGCTGGTTTGTCAGTCTGCTGTCTGTCCTCCCGCCCGGTACCTCTTATTTTTGTGCTCTGTGGTTGGCTGCAGTCAAATTTATTTTCACAGAAGAAGGTGAGCATGATGCTTCTTCATCGTCTCCTGTGAGTGAATTTACACATTCCATGTAAGTGGTAAAGATGAGATGAAATCAACATAATTATCGTTTTGTGGCACATTCATTTATTTTCTTTCGTATGTTCTACAGGCTTATGCTATAGCCAGCTGCGGAGCCGGGGCGCATCGGCTATTTACTGTGGTTTGATTGATGACCGAACAGCAAGTGCTGACCAGTTTACAAAAGGTGTCAAACTGACTGAATAAAGTCAATCTCCTATATCCCTTTGCTATTCATAAATCTAGTTATGTCCAAACATCTTGTTTTTATTTTCCCAAGATTCAAAGCCCATGTTGAAACTTGCCAGTGACCGCTAAAGTGACTTCTCAGCAGGGTTGCCAGGTCTAGCTGAAATTTCTAGTCCAATGACCATTCAAAACCTGCCCACAAAGCTTGAAAACTAGCCCAATTTTTTGGGGTGCGCAGCAAGCAAGCAGTTGCCACATTTATCCAATAAACCATTTTTCCTAAACATTATCGAGGGAATATCAACGTAGTTTGTAATGACTTAGAGGCAAATTTCATATTTCCATCAAAATATGAATTATTGCAAGCTTAACATGAGGTTAAAGGCAGTGGTGAAAAAAGTACCCAATTGTCACTCGAGTAAAAGTAAAGATACCTTAGTAGAAAATGACTTAAGTAAAAGTGAGTCACCGAGTAAAAGTCTAAAAGTTTGGGTTTTAAATATACTTAAGTATCAAAAGTAAATGTAATTGCTAAAATATACTTAAGTATCAAAAGTAAAAGTACAAATCATATCAAATTCCTTATATTAAGCAAACCAGATGGCACCATTTTCTTGTTTTTATTTTATTTACGGAAAGCCAGAGGCACACTCCAGCACTCTGCCCGATCAGAGGCAGTAAGAATGACCAGGGATGTTCTCTTGATAAGTGTGAATTGGACCATTTTCATGTCCTGCTAAGCATTCAAAATGTAACGAGTACTTTTAGGTGCTAGGGAAAATGCATGGAGTAAAATGTACATTATTTTCTTTAGGAATATAATGAAGTAAAAGTAAAACTTGTAAAAAATATACATAGTTAGGTCCAGATACTCCAAAAAACTACATAAGTAGTACCAAAAAGTATTTTTTCTAAAGTACAATACACCACTGGTTAAAGGAATTTGAATATGTAGCAAGAGAAAATATATATTTGCCCTTATTAAACTCTCCAATGATTGTAAATAAAATGTTTGTGCATTTGCATAACTATAAATAAATCCGATAGGATATTTGTGATTAGATGAGTGATTAAAGTTGGACAGAGAATCTCGAAATCTCTGTTCAAGAAACACTGACAAATGTTAGCCTACTTTCTGGCAATTGTGCTGTTATTATGTGCCAGATATTAAAAACTTCATAGGGCTGAGATCGATCGACGGGATCGATATGACAACAGCCAGTGAAAGTACAGGGCGCCAAATTCAAACAACAGAAATCTGTTGGGGATTAATCAGAATAGTTGGGTAACATAGATAAGATGTTTTATTTTCATTATATGCTTGTGAGTTACTTCTCATATAGAATGTATCTTGTTGTACTATAGTGGTGGCCATTTGCAGTTATCCTTTCTCTGTCCTGGGGTCAGTTACTTGGGCCGTAGAGAGGGGAGAGGACAAGCTTGTCTTCATATGTAAACATATTTTTTAAACCATGTGAAGGAATGATTGAGGGGGAACCAATTATCTCTTGGCTCCACAATGTCTGTGTGCCAGTCACTGTGTCTCCGTGAGCTTGTCCAGAATGGGAGTGTCTAAAATGACAATTGATATATATCCTAATGTCTTGGTACTATGTTGTACCAAGAACGAGAAGTAGAACCTCGTTTTAGGAGAGCAAACTGAACGATAATTTATAGCTAATGCTGTCTGGCTATGGAATTACTCCTCTCTCAAGTAAAGTCTTCCTTTGTAATGTTCCTAAGATCTGTTATTCGTCATGTGAGTTGAGATGGGTGTGTCTTGGCTATAAATGATACTAAGAACTGTTTTGTAAGCACTCAGAGAATTCATTTATAGACACTGAATTGATCTGAGAGTCACAGGGTTGTGATGGAGCTCATATAATTAAAGATGGACTTTATGATAACTCTGACTTGTGTGTGGTTTGCTCTCATGATTTGGTAAATACAGAACATTTCCACTACAAATCTCAGAATTAAAATTCCTCAAACATACAAGTATTTTATACCATTTTAAAGGTAATCTTGTTGTTAATCCCACCACAGTGTCCGATTTCAAACAGGCCTTACAGCGAAAGCACCAAATGATTATGTTAGGTCAGAGCCAAGTCACAGAAAAACACAGCCATTTTCGAGCCAAAGAAAAAATCAGAAATAGAGATAGAATTAATCACTAACCTTTGATGATCTTCATCAGATGACAATCATAGGACTTCATGTTACACAATACACGTATGTTTTGTTCGATAAAGTTCATATTTATATCAAATAATCTCTGTATACATTGGCGCGTTATGTTCAGTAGTTCCAAAAACATCCGGTGATTTTGCAGAGAACCACATGAATTCACAGAAATACTTATTATAAATGTTGATGAAAATACAAGTGTTATACATGGAACTTTAGATAAACTTTTCCTTAATGCAACCAGTGTCAGATTTCGAAAAAGCTTTACGGAAAAAGCAAACCATGCAATAATCTGAGTACGGTGCTCAGAGACCCAACAAGCCAAAAAGATATCCGCCATATTGTGCAGTCAACAGAAGTCAGAAATAGCACCATAAATATTCACTTACCTTTGATGATCTTCATCAGAATGCACTCCCAGGAATCGCAGTTCCACAATAAATGTTTGTTTTGTACGATAATGTTCATCATTTATGTCCAAATAGCTACTTTTGTTATCGCGTTTTGTAAACAAATCCAATCTCAAAGTGTGTTCACTAGGAGCAGACGAAATGTCAAAAAGTTCCGTTACAGTCCTTTAGAAACATATCAAACGATGTATAGAATCAATCTTTAGGATGTTTTTAACATAAATCTTCAATAATGTTCCAACCGGAGAATTCCTTTGTCCGCTACCTCTCACGTGAACGAGTGTCACGAGTTTGGGGCACTCTGCCAGACCACTGAATCAAAGAGCCCATATGAGCCCCTCCTTTACAGTAGAAGCCTCAAACAAGTTTCTAAAGACGGTTGACATCTAGTGGAAGCCTTAGGAAGTGCAACATGACCAATATCCCACTGTATCTTCAATAGGGAATGAGTTGAAAATCAACCAACCTCAGATTTCCCACTTCCTGGTTGGATTTTTTCTCAGGTTTTTGCCTGCCATATGAGTTCTGTTATACACACAGACATCATTCAAACAGTTGTAGAAACTTCAGAGTGTTTTCTATCCAAATATACTAATAATATGCACATATTAGCAACTAGGATTGAGTAGCAGGCAGTTTACTCTGGGCACCTTATTCATCCAAGCTACTCAATACTGCCCCCAGCCATAAGAAGTTTTAAGACTACAAACCATTATAAATTGCCTATTTGCAAGATTGACTTGTCATTTCAAAAGGCATAGGCTACTGACTAAAATCTGGGTTTATGATTGTAATACAACTTTTTCTGAGCTACATGCAGGTAGCTTAAATGGCCCCTGATAGGCCGACATCTCATTTCAGGGAAAAGTCCACAACGAAACTGACATTAAATGTGGAGAATGATACATTTGTGATAAGAGCTGTATGACCATGATCACAATTGATAACTTCCAATTGAATTAACTAAAAATGGCCATTAATAATAGCATAATAAGACAAGGCTTCAACAACAATAAACAGAAGTTATTTATTAAATTAGTTTGCCAGCTCCAGGTAGCCTACATAAGTGGCACAAACTGATTTGCAACGACTCCAGCGATATTGTCATTTCAACATATTTATTGTGTCAAATGGTAGGCTACAGAAGCCTACAATGGCATAGAAATGAATAGGATATTTGATAGCCAACAGATGAAAATGTATCATTCTCCACATTTAATGTCAGTTTCATTGTGGACTTTCCTCCCATAACAGAAGCAGACGAGGGATATCCATAACTTTCCATTTCAAATTTCCCCTCACGCAGAGCTCAAGACCCAAGAACTGAGCATGAGTAAAACCCTTTGCTTGATATGGTTTTCCATAATCAAAGTCGACATTAGAATACCATTTACTTTAAACCACCCCCAAGCAAATATATCTAAAGTGCTCTAGTGTGCCTAAAGTGGGTTTCCAGTGCTTTGTCTCCATCATTTCTTGATGCGCATCAGTTCTAATGCGTTAATATGTTTTATAGAAAAATGGTTGGAAATAGATGTCTCTATATTGACAATCTAAATAGCATACCTACAACTGGTAAAAAGTTGTCACGATGTGTGCTTGTGCTGCTCTCTCCTCTCACTCACAAGACTCAGCAGCCCCCTGCAGAGCTCTCTCAACCAGTGCACTCAACACAAACCCAACCACTCCGGCTCTCCCCACTACTCACTCTCCGGCCCTCACCCTCCCCACCCACTCAGAAACAGCCTGCTCAGTGCCTGATATTTCACTGTGACCTGCTGCTGACTACATACATACATACATACATACATACATACATACATACATACATACATACACACATACATACATATATATACACACATACATACATATATATACACACATACATACATATATATACACACATACATACATATATATACATACATACATACACACATACACACACAGAAAGTCTTCAGACCACAATCACCCGACCTCCACAATCACCCGACCTCCACAATCACCCGACCTCCACAATCACCCGACCTCCACAATCACCCGACCTCCACAATCACCCGACCTCCACAATCACCCGACCTCCACAATCACCCGACCTCCACAATCACCCGACCTCCACAATCACCCGACCTCCACAATCACCCGACCTCCACCCAATTGAGATGGACCGCAGAGTGAAGGAAAAGCAGACAAGTGCTTAGAATATGTGGGAACTCCTTCAAAACTGTTGGAAAATCATTCCAGGTGAAGCTGGTTGAGAGAATACCAAGAGTGTGCAAAGCTGTCATTAAGGCAAAGGGTGGCTATTTCGAAGAATCAAAATATACTTTTTTGGTTACTACATGACTACATGTTATTTCATAGTTTTGATGTCTTCACTATTATTCTACAATGTAAAAAATAGTAAAAATAAAGAAAAACCCTTGAATGAGTAAGTGTGTCCAAACTTTTGATTGGTACTGTATATATAAACACAAGCCTACCTATTGCTTTTGTAATTTCCTTGCCCTGGTTAGAATCAGTTGCCTAAGGCTGCTTGAATGCAGAGGAGAGGCGATGTTGTGGTGCTGTTTCTTTGCGTTTCTGTCTTTCTCCAGTATACTGGGGTGATGTTAGTGTAAATGTGTCAAAATATTTGAGGTGTTGGAAGCTGCATAGGCTATTCTCGTTGAGTGTGACGACATAATGTTACCGTTTTATCCACAACTCTGTCCATCGCCGTTGTAATCTAGTGGGAAGACCAAATGTTCCCAAACTGGAGATTTAAACAATGATGGAGGATCCTCTAATTCTGGTTTATCCACCACTCGCCATCGTACAGAACTAGTTCCCGGTTGCGCCTCACAAAAGGACAGTTTGAAATGCACCCAATAAGATTCAAATTTTGATTACAACATGCGCATAGGCTCAAGTTGTTTTAACGGAATAGGCAGAATTATATATATTTTTTAAATCTCAGATTTACTCCAGAGGCATAGGCCTATAAGGCAGTGTAGACATAGCATATAGGTGTAGTGTTTTTTTCACAGTGGGGACCGAACCGAGGTCCCCATACCAAACAGTTTGGTACAAATACCTGCAACGTTACACCGCTAGTAGATAAGACACATTTTTCTGACTAGATTACTAATCTACTGCCTTCCTTCAAATTCCCACCCACAGTGTTTGATTGACAGGTCTGAAACCCTAACAACTCTGTGACTCACAAACATCCTGCCCCCTCCCCTGACAACCCTACCCACAGCAATTGATTGACAGGCCAAACTTTTAAGGGATAGTTCACCCAAATTACAAAATGACACATTGGTTTCTTTAACCCAAGAGTCCACAGAGTATAATTTGAATAACAAACATCAATGTGGCAATTTATATCTTGCAGCAAAACTAACATATTACGTTAATCTCAAGGGAAGAGAGGTTTAATGTTAAAAAAGTTTCTTACTTAGAAAATAGTCCTAATTATATAGGCCTATGCAAGTCATGTCTTTCTACGCAATATTACCAATCTGGGAGGTAAAGTATTCAATAATTTAACTGTGTATTTTGGATGGAATCAAGGCATTAGAAGGTACTAGAGGGGCCACCAAAATAGAGTTCATTCTGCAAAAAAAAAATCCCAGGGGGCATGCCCAGGTTTTCTACTCCATGTACTTACGGAAAATGTGTGTGTGTGATCAAACATGAGCTGATCGTGCAGGAGCACAGTGTAGCACAAGAGAGAGGTAGGGAGATCAGAATCTGTGTAGAACCTGTCTGGTGCTTTTTATGAGAGGTAGAGAAGGAGAGAAAGGGGCATGACAGAGGGTGAAAGCAACAGAGAGCGAGGGAGAGAGTGCCATAGACACAGAGAAAAGTAAAGTCAAGTTTCTGTTCAAAAGAGAGAAAGAATATGAAGGCAGAAAGAGAGACAGAGCAAATAGAAAATGAGAGCAAGTGAAAATGAAAGAGTAAGAGAGAGGAGGAGAGGGAAGGAAGAGGGGTGTGTGGTGCAGAGGAGCAGTAGTGGAAGAATTAAGAAGTGTACTCTCTCCATCTTCACTCAATCACTCAGGCTGAGGGAGGCTGCATTCAGACCCACAACAGCTCTCAGCTCTCAAGAGCACCAACATTACCAAAAGCCAGAGGGCAGCGCATACACTCCACACACAGGAATAGATAGAGAAAGGAGGAGATAAGGAGAAGGGAAGAAAGAGGGATAGAAGAAAAGAGGGAGAGAGAGATGAGATGGGTGAGTGGTGGCAAGGAGGAGGAGAGGGGGAGTGGAGGGAAGCCAGAGAAAGAGACAGAAAGAGACAGAACGAGAGAGAAGAGTGAAAGTGGTTGAGAGGAGGATTGAGAGAAAGGAGGCAGAAGTGTTTCAATCTGACCTTTGAAAATAAAAGCCTCAGTGGGGAACAGACATGACAAAAAGAGGATGATAACGGGAGAGAGAAAAATATGAGAACAGTAAATACTCCTTTCTCAAGTAGGATTAGTCTGTTGTGTGTTCACACACTGATACGCTCTCCTTTTACAGTTGCAATGGGTCGATACACTTATCCAATTCTTTCAGATCTACACTGGTGCAGAGAAGTTGCCTGGCTATCCAAACTCTTGCTCCGGCCCACGGACGTTAGTTTCTTCTCAGCAATTAGTCTGGATCTAAGTATCTCCCCGACAAGTTCTAGAACACAAACACATTCTAACCATTATGATTGGTCCCAGAAACCAATGGGTTGGGCCAGAGCCAGAGCAAACATGGGTAAAGCAGCATTTTCAAAATGTGTCATTGGCTTTGATACTCTGATTGGTTAGAGATGATCCAATTGCTGATAACCTTTGTTTGTACAACACACCTAATTTTGACATCCCCACAAACGACTTCAACGATGGCAGTCTCAGACTGAAGTATGTAGCGAACATAGAGCAGCGGAATCAAATCAAATGTATTTATAAAGCCCTTCTTACATCAGCTGATATCTCAAAGTGCTGTACAGAAACCCAGCCTAAAATCCCAAACAGCAAGCAATGCAGGTGTAGAAGCACGGTGGCTAGGAAAAACTCCCTAGAAAGGCCAGAACCTAGGAAGAAACCTAGAGAGGAACCAGGCTATGAGGGGTGGCCAGTCCTCTTCTGGCTGTGCCGGGTGGAGATTATAACAGAACATGGCCAAGATGTTCATAGATGACCAGCAGGGTAAAATAATAATAATCACAGTGGTTGTAGAGGGTGCAACAGGTCAGCACCTCAGGAATAAATGTCAGTTGGCTTTTCATATCCGATCATTCTGAAGAATTTAGTTTGAGTCGTCCGACATGCTGAGAAGGTACTGCTAGATGCTACGGATTCATAAGGGAATTGGGCATGGATGGATAGGTAAACTCATAATGGCAACATGTGACTCGTTTCAGGAAACTAGGCGTATGTCATACGTGACTACCTCACGGAGAGGCATTTGAACGTAAGCTTCTTTAAAAACATTTTTTTTATCAAAGGGTGTTTTTTTGGGGCAGAACGGCCTTCTGGAACATGTGAACTTTCATGTGCCTTAATAACAAACGTGTATGCCATCTGTAAATGCAAATAAAAATTTTACTTTTCAAGTTGGTTTAGCCACAGAAAAAGACGATGAGTTTGGATTGGTCTGCCATGTAGCAAGCGTCTGTCTATAACATGAGCTGGTCAGTATGTGTAGGTAATCCTTTCTAACGCAGCTTTTTTTGAAGGATATCAAGTAGGAGAACCGCAAAAGTGTTGCTCTCCACTTTCTGGAGGACCGAGTTTCCAAATCAGTGGGATACCCGGTGGCATTAGAGTACAATAGCGAAAGAGTTGGAGGAAATTCTGGCGTTTGATTGCAAATATGCAGAGGGAGTCGAAAAGAGAAAACCTGTCTCCGGATTACATCTTCAAACTAAGGGCAACCATGGCATCCATGACAGAGAGGGAGAAGTGTCCATCCATCTATACGGGTAAGATAGTCAAGCTAGCTACATTTTCAGATATTCTAAGTTTCTGCTTAGCCTGCTGGCTCGCTAGCTAACGTCACGTGTATAATCTGTGTAGTAATATTATTTGAATCTCAGAGCCATTTGCATTGCTATTTATAGCCTAATGTTAGCTAGCTAGCTTACATTGAACCTGGTGGGTTAGCTACCTGCAGATTCATGCAGGGTAGTAACGTTATGAGTTGGGATTATGGTTTAGCTAGATAGCTAGCTACATCTCTAAACAAAAGACTCCACTGTGCAAGTAACCATTTCACTACACCTTCTGTATCCTGAGCATGTGACAAGTTAACTTTGATTTTATTTGATATAGTATGTGTTTACCAGAGATGGTAATGTGAAGGATCATGACCTGCACCAAAGTCAAGTTAGGATATAACGCTAGGCCAATGAGACCAAGTCCATATCCAAGTTCTAAAATTCTACATATGAACGCCCTGCTTTTATTCCGTCACACTCACAACCGTAAGCTATTTTCTATAATTGGGTCACCATTAACTTGTAAATAATGATCTTGTTGTGAGTTTATTTTCCTGTAATAATGAAGACAAATGAGCTAAAGTGAAGACGTTGTCAGCTATATGATATGGTCAATATTTGAACTGGCTAGCCAGCACACTTAACATTAGCTAGCTAGCTAACAAGCTAGAAACGAACCAAAACATTATTTAGAAAGTTGCTTTTAGTTGCCTGGTTTGCTAGACTGAAATACAGTCAAAAGTTCATACACACCTACTCATTCAAGGGGTTTTCTTATTTAAAAAAAACTATTTTCTACATTGTAGAATAATAGTGAAGACATCAAAACTATGAAATAATGTAATAACCTAAAAAAGTGTAAACAATTCAAAATAGATTTGAGATTCTTCAAAGTAGCCACCCTTTGCCTTGATGACAGCTTTGCACACAAACCAGCTTCATGAGGTAGTCACCTGGAATGCATTTCAATTAACAGGTGTGCCTTGTTAAAAGTTAATTTGGGGAATTTCTTTCCTTCTTAATGCGTTTGAGCCATTCAGTTGTGTTGTGACAAGATAGGGTTGGTATACAGAAGATAGCCCTATTTGGTAAAAGACCAAGTCCATATTATGTCAAGAACAGCTCAAATAAGCAAAGAGAAACGACAGTCCATCATTACTTTAAGACATGAACGTCAGTCAATCTGGAAAATTTAAAGAACTTTGAAAGTTCCTTCAAGTGCAGTCGCAAAAACTATCAAGTGCTATGATGGAACTGGCTCTCATGAGGACCGCCACAGGAATGGAAGACCCAGTGTTACCTCTGCTGCAGAGGATAAGTTCATTAGAGTTACCAGCCTCAGAAATTGCAGCCCAAATAAATGCTTCACAGAGTTCAAGCAACAGACACATCTCAACATCAACTGTTCAGAGGAGACCGCGTGAATCACGCCTTCATGGTCGAAGTGCTGCAAAGAAACAACTACTAAAGGACACCAATAAGAAGAAGAGACTTGCTTGGAAGAACAAGAAACACGAGCAATGGACATTAGACCGGTGGAAATCTGTCCTTTGGTCTTGAGTTCAAAATTGAGATTTTTGGTTCCAACCGCTGTGTCTTTGTGAGATGCAGAGTAGGTGAACAGATGATCTCTGCATGTGTGGTTCCCACCGTGAAGCATGGAGGAGGCGTGATGTTGTGGGGTGCTTTGCTGGTGACACGGTCTACATTCCAAACACTTAAAAGACACACCCCTATCCCCTCAGCCCTTAAATTAAGTGGACACTTCTCATGACGTATGTGATTTGTTTGATCGTAGCTAGCTACATAGCTAGCTACATAGCCGTCTTTGTTTCAAAGATAATTGTGTAGTCTAGAGCGATTTTCTAGGTTAGCTAGCCAGCTATTGTCGTTCTCCTAACGCAACGTAACGTAACCAACACTGCTAGCTAGCCAGCTAGCTCCCGATAAGCAGCATTGTAGAAACTTCACACTCAACGGTACGACTTGATTAGGGTAGTGTCAACAACGCAGCTAGCCTACCCCAGCAGTACTCTATCATTTTAATCATTTTAGTCAATTAGATTCTTGCTACGTAAGCTTAACTTTCTGAACATTCGAGACGTGTAGTCCACTTGTCATTCCAATCTCCTCTGCATTAGCGTAGCCTCTTCTCTAGCCTGTCAACTATGTGTCTGTCTATCCCTGTTCTCTCCTCTCTGCACAGACCATACAAACGCTCCACACCGCATGGCCGCGCCACCCTAATCTGGTGGTCCCAGCGCGCACGACCCACGTGGAGTTCCAGGTCTCCGGTAGCCTCTGGAACTGCCGATCTGCGGCCAACAAGGCAGAGTTCATCTCAGCCTATGTCTCCCTCCAGTCCCTCGACTTCTTGGCTCTGACGGAAACATGGATCACCACAGACAACACCGCTACTCCTACTGCTCTCTCTTCGTCCGCCCACGTGCTCTCGCACACCCCGAGAGCTTCTGGTCAGCGGGGTGGTGGCACCGGGATCCTCATCTCTCCCAAGTGGTCATTCTCTCTTTCTCCCCTTACCCATCTGTCTATCGCCTCCTTTGAATTCCATGCTGTCACAGTTACCAGCCCTTTCAAGCTTAACATCCTTATCATTTATCGCCCTCCAGGTTCCCTCGGAGAGTTCATCAATGAGCTTGATGCCTTGATAAGCTCCTTTCCTGAGGACGGCTCACCTCTCACAGTTCTGGGCGACTTTAACCTCCCCACGTCTACCTTTGACTCATTCCTCTCTGCCTCCTTCTTTCCACTCCTCTCCTCTTTTGACCTCACCCTCTCACCTTCCCCCTACTCACAAGGCAGGCAATACGCTCGACCTCATCTTTACTAGATGCTGTTCCTCCACTAACCTCATTGCTACTCCCCTCCAAGTCTCCGACCACTACCTTGTATCCTTTTCCCTCTCGCTCTCATCCAACACTTCCCACACTGCCCCTACTCGGATGGTATCGCGCCGTCCCAACCTTCGCTCTCTCTCCCCCGCTACTCTCTCCTCTTCCATCCTATCATCTCTTCCCTCTGCTCAAACCTTCTCCAACCTATCTCCTGATTCTGCCTCCTCAACCCTCCTCTCCTCCCTTTCTGCATCCTTTGACTCTCTATGTCCCCTATCCTCCAGGCCGGCTCGGTCCTCCCCTCCCGCTCCGTGGCTCGACGACTCATTGCGAGCTCACAGAACAGGGCTCCGGGCAGCCGAGCGGAAATGGAGGAAAACTCGCCTCCCTGCAGACCTGGCATCCTTTCACTCCCTCCTCTCTACATTTTCCTCCTCTGTCTCTGCTGCTAAAGCCACTTTCTACCACTCTAAATTCCAAGCATCTGCCTCTAACCCTAGGAAGCTCTTTGCCACCTTCTCCTCCCTCTTGAATCCTCCTCCCCCCCTCCCCCTCCTCCCTCTCTGCAGATGACTTCGTCAACCATTTTGAAAAGAAGGTCGACGACATCCGATCCTCGTTTGCTAAGTCAAACGACACCGCTGGTTCTGCTCACACTGCCCTACCCTGTGCTCTGACCTCTTTCTCCCCTCTCTCTCCAGATGACATCTCGCGTCTTGTGACGGCCGGCCGCCCAACAACCTGCCCGCTTGACCCTATCCCCTCCTCTCTTCTCCAGACCATCTCTGGTGACCTTCTCCCTTACCTCACCTCGCTCATCAACTCATCCCTGACCGCTGGCTACGTCCCTCCCGTCTTCAAGAGAGCGAGAGTTGCACCCCTTCTGAAAAAACCTACACTCGATCCCTCCGATGTCAACAACTACAGACCAGTATCCCTTCTTTCTTTTCTCTCAAAACTCTTGAACGTGCCGTCCTTGGCCAGCTCTCCCGCTATCTCTCTCAGAATGACCTTCTTGATCCAAATCAGTCAGGTTTCAAGACTAGTCATTCAACTGAGACTGCTCTTCTCTGTATCACGGAGGCGCTCCGCACTGCTAAAGCTAACTCTCTCTCCTCTGCTCTCATCCTTCTAGACCTATCGGCTGCCTTCGATACTGTGAACCATCAGATCCTCCTCTCCACCCTCTCCGAGTTGGGCATCTCCGGCGCGGCCCACGCTTGGATTGACCTGACAGGTCGCTCCTACCAGGTGGCGTGGCGAGAATCCGTCTCCTCACCACGTGCTCTCACCACTGGTGTCCCCAGGGCTCTGTTCTAGGCCCTCTCCTATTCTCGCTATACACCAAGTCACTTGGCTCTGTCATAACCTCACATGGTCTCTCCTATCATTGCTATGCAGACGACACACAATTAATCTTCTCCTTTCCCCCTTCTGACGACCAGGTGGCGAATCGCATCTCTGCATGTCTGGCAGACATATCAGTGTGGATGACGGATCATCACCTCAAGCTGAACCTCGGCAAGACGGAGCTGCTCTTCCTCCCGGGAAGGACTGCCCGTTCCATGATCTCGCCATCACGGTTGACAACTCCATTGTGTCCTCGTCCCAGAGCGCTAAGAACCTTGGCGTGATCCTGGACAACACCCTGTCGTTCTCAAATAACATCAAGGCGGTGGCCCGTTCCTGTAGGTTCATGCTCTACAACATCCGCAGAGTACGACCCTGCCTCACACAGGAAGCGGCGCAGGTCCTAATCCAGGCACTTGTCATCTCCCGTCTGGATTACTGCAACTCGCTGTTGGCTGGGCTCCCTGCCTGTGCCATTAAACCCCTACAACTCATCCAGAACGCCGCAGCCCGTCTGGTGTTCAACCTTCCCAAGTTCTCTCACGTCACCCCGCTCCTCCGCTCTCTCCACTGGCTTCCAGTTGAAGCTCGCATCCGCTACAAGACCATGGTGCTTGCCTACGGAGCTGTGAGGGGAACGGCACCTCACTACCTCCAGGCTCTGATCAGGCCCTACACCCAAACAAGGGCACTGCGTTCATCCACCTCTGGCCTGCTCGCCTCCCTACCACTGAGGAAGTACAGTTCCCGCTCAGCCCAGTCAAAACTGTTCGCTGCTCTGGCCCCCAATGGTGGAACAAACTCCCTCACGACGCCAGGACAGCGGAGTCAATCACCACCTTCCGGAGACACCTGAAACCCCACCTCTTTAAGGAATACCTAGGATAGGATAAAGTAATCCTTCTCCCCCCCCCCTTAAAAGACCTAGATGCACTATTGTAAAGTGGCTGTTCCACTGGATGTCATAAGGTGAAAGCACCAATTTGTAAGTCGCTCTGGATAAGAGCGTCTGCTAAATGACTTAAATGTAATGTAAATGTATGACGTCTGACGAGTATACACTTGCAGGGCAAGTGCCGTAAATTCGTCACTCATTCGTCCCGCGACGATTGTGTTTTCAGCCACTGGTAGCTTGTGGGTGCTTTATATGCTCTACAGTCAATTATGATTGCATGTCTAAAGTACTTATATTAACTATGTAATTATTAATATACGCCTACTGTATGATAGCTAGCAAATTAAATGAGCTAACTAACGTTAGCCTGCCTAGCTGGAACTTCTGAAGGAAAATATTTTATTTCTACAATTTCCAAAAGCTAACTAAACAAAAACATAATTACTTTTACGAGACGTGTTTGTGCAGTAGTAGCACAATTTCTAACTTATTTACATTTGTTTTTACTTACACTTGTATGTTGAGGTTTTATGTTTTGCCTGACTTTTAGGTGTGTACAAACTTTTGTCTGGTAACGTATACTACATTCATTTTTAAACAGGTGGGTTTACTGGTGTTAAAATACACTAGTTATGCTCTTTTGGACCACCAGGCTGCTGATGTCATGCAGCATGTAGTTTTTGTGGTCATACTTTTTCATAACGACAAGTTTGATGTCGGACGACAATAGAATGTTCATGATGTCACTGCGACAACTGTTGATAGATGTTAGTATAAAACCAGCCTTTAGTCTTGAAATCTTTGGTTGTTTAGTACATGGCCTCACATGAGAATCCTTAAAGAGGTGGGTGGGGATAAGGCTTAAGAGGATGTGAATGATTCTGAATGGGTGAAGACAAAGAAGAGCACTCCAGTAGGTGTACCAAAATATTCAAGGCGATTTACTCAAAATTGAGGTTACAAGTTTATCAACTTCCAAAGCAGAATTACTTTCCCAGTGTTCCTCAACTGTAGTGTATGATATGTAATTTTCTAGCTCTGAGTCTCTACTTTTATTCAATGTAAAAAACACTATTTCAAATTTTGCTACATAAGACTGGATCAAGCCAGTAGGTCACATGTGGTAGTAGTAATACTAGTGAGTGATTTTCCAGTGGCTCACCTGTGCTGCCTCCCAGCCCCACTGCCTGTACTTGGGGTCATGGGTGAACCTCCACATGTACCAGTAGGTCTCGATGACCTCTGGCCTCAGGATGTAGTATTTCTCATTCTGACGCACCGCCACTGCTTCCAGACCACTGTCAAACTTAAAGGCCTCTGGACCCAGCTTCAACACTATGGAGAGAGGGAGGGAGGGAGGGAGATGGGTACACAACACATTTCCTGCCAATTAAATGTTTGGAGTTAGAATGTAATAGGAACCGATTACAGTGATCAAGAAGCAGACAGATTTGTTCTGCACGCCTTGTCACTGTGTGTGGGAACAGAACACAAGTTCATAAAAAGAGACGGCCGGATAAGACTAGGAAATATCATCACTGTAAAACTTCACTTTCAGGAAGATCAGCCCGTTCCCATGGTAACCTCACTTAAAAAAACATCATTATTTTAAGCTCACACAAAATCTGATTCACCATCACGCTTATATTCACTTGGCGACAACTAAAATCCATGGCAACCAAACCACCCTATAATAAGTTACCATTTATCCCTAAACTTCATTTGTTTTCCCTATAAGTTTAGGTGTGTGTGTTTCTCCATCTCACCAGTGCGGTCGTAGGACTCATGGCAGGTGTGTGCGATCTCAGCCCCCAGCTGTAGGTAGTGTCCAGCCTTGTCGTCAGGTGAGCCGTCGGCCCCCAGAGCGAACATCCCCCCGGCGAAGCAGGTCAGGTGACCCATCTTCCTCTCCAGGTGGCCATTCTTCCACTCCCCGATAAATGTCAGGCCGCCGTTGGACTTACGGATCAGGTGGCGCTCGATTGCCTGGAAGGAGATGCGGAAAGGATATGGGTGGTGGTGATGGTAGGAGTAGGTGTGTGTGGGTTTAGGGAGCAGGGTGTGTGGGTGGTGGTGATGGTAGAAGGAGTAGGTGTGTGTGGGTTTAGGGAGGAGAGAGAGATAAAGGACACGGTAGTTAGTAGAGCACAGTAGAGGGAACAGGAACAAAGCTGTTTAAGTGTCCTCAGCTTCAGTCCTTGAGAGCAGCAGCAGAATCTTCTATCCATCCTCTTCCCTGGCACATAATGTACTTGATCAATCAACGTCAATAACTGGCAACAGAGTTCAGGCATCTACTTCCTGTTAAATCGCTCACTGATTAAAATGCAAAGATTGAGCCCAGTACACTGCAGTTAAAGTACTTTGAGGAGTTGAGGAGCAATCCTAACTATCTGGTCATAAGGATATAGAGCAAGGTAGTTGCTATTTCAGGGTAGGATAGTTGAAATACAGCTGTGTGTATGTCAATCAAAGACATCTCCATGGAGACCAGTTAAAGGTGGCTTGTCTCCATGGAGACGAGGTAAGGGTGGTGCGTACCTCAATGGCGTCGTCGTAGGTCTTGCGGGCCTCTGTGTCGGTCTTGTCTGACATGAGCCAGGCCTTCAGCAGGTACTCATAGAAACTGTCCCCCAGACCTCCAACTGATGTATGGTCTACAAGCGGGGGGGAGAAAGAGAGGAGACGGGAGAAGGATGAGAGGGTGGGAAAAAGAGAGGGTGGGACAAAGTGAGGGAGAGAAAAATAATGAAGATGGAGTGACAAAAAGGGGAAGATGATAATTTATTCATTGGATATTTTCATCCAAACCCCAACCAGAGCCAGCACTATTCTTCAGAGGGGTTTTAAATTTACAGAAAAAAAACGACATGGAGACGCTTTGTCCCCCTTTCAGTGTGATGGCAGAGAAGATTGTGGTTGTTTACTCTCTCTCTGATGTACTCCTTCTTAATGTCCCCAATGTCCCAGTAGAAGTTGATTCAGCCTTTATAGCTGGCCTAGTTACAGTGACACCACATTACAGTGATCCGGAGGCTGTGCCAACTCTCACTCAGTGAGAGGACACAGATGGGTAGGCACGCGTGCACAAAACGCACGCACACACAATCTCTCACAGACTACCCTGAGTCATGAATCCACAGTATAAAACAATGTGGTATAGTTTAAGTTGAGTAAAGACACTCAGAAGGACGATTGTGTTTTCCCCATGAGGCCTGACACTGTTTAGCTTTATTTGTTAGCCAGCAAGGACTTGCTATTGTGTTGTTGCCTCCCTCTGGCTAAAGCCATGCTCTGATGCTAACAGAGCTAGCCAGCTTATGACTCAGCAGTGTTAACCAACAGTGAAGCTAACGATGCTAACCAATGCTGAGGAGTCATTGAGAGCAGTGGGGCGAGAGCCATTAGCCGTCGAGTCCACAGCTAGTGCTGGGGCTAAAGCCTAAATGCTTATGGCTAATGGTAAATGAATGCTGTGTGAAATGTGCTGGCTGGGCTTGTAGCATGTCCAGTACTGTGGAGAGGTGTGTAGTGGTGAGATGGGCATCTCTTCAGCAGATGTTTCAGTGGTGTGTTATGTTAGTCAGGGGAGAGCTAATGCTAACAAATGTGCTGCTGGAACAGACAGTTTTTATAGTAGTTGACAGCTGGGACTTTACGACGATAACACTACTCGTATGTCTGTCTTTATGTCTGTCACTCTCTCTATGGGTCGGTTTTAAATACCTACAGACATCTCGTTGATATTACACTGGCACTTTCTATATGGCTACAACGCACACATTCACATCTCTCACACACAGTGGTATAGACTTATGGCACACGATTACTTTGTGATTTTCCATAGTCACACACTGCTCATTACTTTGAGTGGCAATCCTCCTTCCGTCTCCTGCAAAGACACACACTCAGAGCAAAGTGTGCAGAGAGCGAGATAGATGAGCTGAAGAGACTCACAGACACAAAGTCAAATGTTTTCTATGCAAAATTGGAATTCCCCTGGCAAAAGAGAGAGAGAGAAGTTGCTATGAATAATTCATTCTCATATGGAGGGATGGAGAGATTGAGAAAACAAGAGAAATAACAAAAAACTACGCAAACAACATTGGAGAGGGGTAGATACTGTAGGGCTCTGTGTGTGTGTGTGTGTGTGTGTGTGTGGGGGGGTCAGGTTGAGCAGTGAGAGGCAGAGACAGTAATTAAACCTCTCTCTCATTCAGGATAATAAACAGAGTTAGATAAGATGCCGCCTGCCAACAGCTTCTAATTATACATATTTATTAAAGAGAAAAACTAAACACTACTCACACACATTCATTTACATAGCCTAGCGCCCATTGCGCCTGCATTTGAATAAAAGGAAATAGAATTGAATTCAGTAAAATTAAATGAAATTCAAAAGCTTCTTCTATTTTATATTAGGTGTAGTCTATACAAATATACATCTTGTACATAAAACATGTTGTTATATACATGCATATAAAATATTGTTTAAACAATTTATATTCATGACCATCTCTTAAAATGAAAACCTATATGCAAATATTGTACGTTATTACATATTGTTCAATATGGGGAAAATACGACATTCCCCAGAATGCAATAGTTTAAACCTCAAGTTCACCCTCAGGCCAAATGAAATGATTGGTGGAAATATAATTGGCTATTCTAAGCACAAAGTAAAAAAAGTATATGAACATTGTTTCTAGAGAAAATATATTGTGTTATATATTGTTTGGTAGCTGGAAGTGTGACCGGTCAGATTCAATGTAACTCTCATGTTCTATGGCTGAGTGGAATGTCTTTGAATTGCACTGAATTAAATTCGACTTCATGTCACTCAAATTCTACATCCTGTGGCGGTGTGGCCAATTCAATTCAAACGTATGAGCTGAATGAGAGTCAATTCCAAAATTCTGAATTGAGCTCAACTCACACCCACCCACACCCACCCACCCACACACCAGTGTTATTCTCTGAAGTTGAGAGAGACAAGAGGTACTTACGTTGGCCCCAGCGACCGGTGCGAGGGTTCAGATAGTTGGGGTAGAGCCCGTTGGGTCGGTCCATTTTGGCCAGCAGCTTCCGTATGTGCATTACCTGACAGGGTTAGAGGAGACATGGATATATCTCTCACCCAGGGGAACACGCAGACTTAGACACCAGTACCAAGGAGGTGTCTCACCTTTTGGTAGTAGGCAGGGTTCCCGGTAAGGTAAGTGAGGTGGACAAACTCCATGTGTAGTGTTCCAAACTCTGCCAGGATACTACTGCCTGCTGACGCCCAGCCCCAGTTACGCCCCACACCACTACACACAGAGAGGGAGAAAGGATTCACTTTCAATCATTGAGTAGAGAATCTTACTGACATGCCATTGTTGCAGTTATGGATGTAGATCTAGGGTTATGTTGTGGTCAGATGTAAATCTCAGGTTGTGTTGTGGTCTGAGACTGACCTCTTGAGGTTGACCATGGCCCAGGGGATGCCTGTGGGAGTGTTGAAGGCTGGGAGCAGCTTCTCAGCCAACTGGACCGCCTTCACCTTAAACACCTATCGACAGAGGGAAAGAGAGAGAGGGTGAATGAAAGCTTTATAGGAAAAGCTGAGAAAAAGCTTCAGTGATGGAAAACATATTTTTACAAGAGACTTAACAAGACAGCCGAAAAACGTTAAGCACTTACACGGGACAGAGAAACAGTGGCCAAATAAACATGACAAAGCATCTGAACTGGTTTACAGGAGAGGCTGAGCATATTGTGGAGGTGGAGGGCAAAACTCCCCCTCAGAGAACATTAGAATAACAGTTGAACCACATTAGAATAACAGAGTACACACACTCAAGTACGCAGTCACACTTTCCCAGCTGTGTGTCAATGTGTATATACAGTGAGTGTACAAAACATTAAAAGGACACCTGCTCTTTTTATGACATCGACTGACCAGGTGAAAACTATGATCCCTTATTGATATCACTTGTTAAATCCACCTCAATCAGTATAGATTAAGGGCAGGAGACAGGTTAAAGAAGGGTTTTTAAGCCTTGAGACAATTGAGACATGGATTGTATGACGCTGACCCAACTCCAGCCACTTTAATAATGGGAATTGAAATGATAAATATATCACTAGCCACTTTAAACAATGCTACCTTATATAATGTTACTTACCCTACATTATTCATCTCATATGCATACGTATATACTGTACTCTATATCATCGACTGCATCCTTATGTAATACATGTATCACTAGTCACTTTAACTATGCCACTTTGTTTACTTTGTCTACATACTCATCTCATATGTATATACTGTACTCGATACCATCTACTGTATGCTGCCCTGTACCATCACTCATTCATATATCCTTATGTACATATTCTTTATCCCCTTACACTGTGTATAAAACAGTAGTTTTGGAATTGTTAGTTAGATTACTTGTTGGTTATTACTGCATTGTCGGAACTAGAAGCACAAGCATTTCGCTACACTCGCACTAACATCTGCTAACCATGTGTATGTGACAAATAAAATTTGATTTGATTTATGTGTGTGCTATTCAGGGGGTGAATGGGCAAGAAAAAAGATTGAAGTGCCACCGGTTTGTGTCAAGAACTGCAACAGTGATGGGTTTTTCATACTCAACAGTTCCCCGTGTGTATCAAGAATGGTCCACCACCCAAAGGACATCCAGCCAAGTTGACACAACTCTGGGAAGCATTGAAGTCAACATGGGCCGGCATCCCTGTGGAACACTTTCGACACCTTGTAGAGTCCATGAGGGGGTGCAACTCAATATTAGGAAGGTGTTCTTAATATTTTGTACACTCAATGTATACCCCATCCATTGATTCCAAGCCTGTCTGACAGCTGCAATAAAGCTCTTAAGACTACACTGTTTTATGACTGTCATCAAGAGGTGTGGGACATTAGCCCGCACATCCCAACAGTCTAAACTGGGTTTCTCTCTATATTTCAGGAGGTAGGTTACTGAAACAAAATGTTCAATACTCCTTTTATGAAAGTCAAGTACCCATTGGGAAAATAAAAATGTTCCAAATGTAGACAAAACAAAATGCTCTAGAAAAGGTGGGATCTTTTTGTATCTGTAAAATTAATTATGCGAGAAATGTCAGTGTAAATGCTTTCATGCGCAAATATTGATAAAATAATCATCATATCGTAAACTTGGAGTCATGCGATGACGCATGTGGTCCTCCTACTACGACTCGGGAAAGTATGAGGTTTATTAGGTTACAGATTGAATAAACTATCATGAACTTCAGGGTGATGAAAGTGCATCTTGATGATCCTTTCCAAAAATATTGAGTCGTATTCTGGTGACAATTAAAAGTTATAATCTCGCTCTTTTGTCCATAATAATCTGATAATGTAGGCTATACCTGCACTGTATCTGCCAGCTGTTTGCTAGAGCACATGTGCCAAGACCGGATTTGGCACATTCACCACATAATGCACATTGTTTTGTGACAAACCATCAGTAGAGTTGAAAATCACGCACAGCCTTTTACCCGCAACAAGTCAATTTGATGGACACATCTCTGGTGGGAAAGTTTGCATATTGTTTTTTAAGCCGATTTTAGAATATTCACATGAAAATCTGTCGCCGATTGGATGGAAACCTACAGTAAGTAGCTAGTGTCCCTTACTGCCCCTTACCCACAGAGTAACACCCAAATCAAACGAAAAGCTTTTTTTTTTTACTCACGCGAACGAACATGTACACGCTGGAATTAGAACGCACAGTAATGAATAGACGCTGTCAACGCCATACACTTCAAATGAAAAAGAAATACATTTTGTAGGCCCTAATCTATGGATTTCACATGACTGGGCACATGCATAGCCTTGGGTGTGCCTGTGAGGGCACAGGCCCACCCACTTGGAAGCCAAGCCCCCCCAATCATAATATTTTTTCCCCTCACAAAAGGGCTTTATTACAGACAGAAATACTCCTCAGTTTCATCAGCTGTCTGGGTGGCTGGTCTCAGACGATCCCGCAAGGGGAAAAGCCGGATATGGAGGTACTGGACTGGCATGGTTACAAGTGGTCTGCGGTTGTGAGGCCGGTTGGACGTACAGCCAAATTCTCTAAAATGACGTTGGAGGGGGGCTATGGTAGAGAAATTAACATTCCGTTCTCTGGCAACAGCTCTGGTGGACATTCCTGCAGTCAGCATAGACTTACATTCCATCCCTGCAGTACAGTTGATAAGCATGGCTACAAATGCTAAAAATCCAATCTTACTGAAGCATGTATCACTTGTTGGCATATCCCTCTGTACTGGTGTAGATCTACTCACATCACTCCTCTCAGGATCCCTCCCCCTTGACCCATCTTCCTCTACTTTCTTCACTGCCTCAGCATATGACAACTTCTGCACTACTCTAACCCTGGAAACCTCAACCTTCCTCTCCCAATCATGTAGTAACCAAAAAAAAAGTGTTAAACAAATCAAAAATATATTTTATATTTGAGATTCTTCAAAGTAGCCACCCTTTGCTTTGATGAGGAGTTTGAAAAATCTCAAATAGATTTTGATTTGTTTAACACTTTTTTGGTTACTACATGATTCCATTATGTGTTATTTCATAGTTTTGATGTCTTCACTATTATTCTACAATGTAGAAAATAGTAAAAATAAAGAAAACCCCTGAAATGAGTAGATGTGTCCAAACGTTTGACTGGCACTGTACATCTTGTTCTTGCCCTCTCAAGGGACGATATTTTCCTCTCCCAGCAGCCCATTTCACTCCCACCAAAATCCCCCACAGGAAGTTGGAGCATTTAACAGCAATTTCCTGAAACCTAGAGTCTTAAATTATATCAAACAATGTAGCCAACACAAAAGTCTTGTTTGATCCTAAATTAAATTGAGGTAGTCTCAATGACACTATGTTCAATTTAGGGGTAATGATTACTCTAATGAATGTGTCTTTATGTGGATAGTCTAGTGAAATTTTGTAGCAGTCTAGCTTACTGTAGGCTATTTGGAATATGAAAGAACAAAACTAGGCCTGTATGAGCTTGTTACACATCTCCATCCCTGACCTCATCCATCAAGTTAGGTCTTACTTAGTCACCATTCATTCAACATGCCTAGTTGTCATTGGTGAACTGACTATTATCATCATCAGCAGCCTACTGTTGACATAGGCCTACAGCTATACCAAGAGGGCAGATCAACAACTGATTAATTAACATAGGACTACTCATCTTTAACAGTTGAACATATTTCTGTAGAGGATGGTATTAGCGGAACAGCTCTCTGCTATTTTCGTTTCCATCCACGCAGAGACGGCGGAAGAACTTGTTCTCGCTTAGTTGACTAAACGCTGTTGCTACCTTCGTCGTAATGATGCTTTAGCTAAGGCGCCAACTATGAAATAAGTGGTTATGTGCTTGACTAACACACAGTTTTTGCTAACAGTTACAGGCTAACAGTTTGTTCTCTATTTTCTCAGTGGTATCAATGGACGAAGTGGTGAGCTGCCATCCAGCTCGAGGGAGGAAAATAGTACTATGAATACAGGGGCAGGCCAGAGCGGAGAACTAGAGACTTTTTGTGTAGCTCCTCGCCCAAATCCTCCGATTGACGTGTAGCTACACGCCAATCAATGACAGAGATATAGGCTATTCCATCTCACAAACTTATTGATTCACTCACAACACGCACCAAATTCACACAAACATTCCCCTCTCTTCACTCATAACATCTGAAAGAGATGTTTTGAAAATGGAGGCCCTACCTGAGTGTCTTTTTTTTTTATGTACCTGAGAGCAAAGCTTGGGTTGAACAATGTTCTCTCTCAATGCCGCTTTTAGTCCTGACCTGTAGCCGACCAAATAAAGGGGCGAGAGCAGAGTTTGAGTTGAATGAGAGAGCACCCACTATCTCGCTCTCAATCCCCCTTCACTTGAACACCCTTGCTCTCTTTCTCTCTCCGTCCCTCAGTCCCATAGACCAGGCGAACGAGGAACAAGGGCAATTTGGGGCTGAACAAGCTCTCTCCCTCTCGCCATCAGGATTAGCTGTGAGGCCAGGTCGGCAGTATTCCCAGAATGCAGATTTGTAGCGCTGGCTGGTCGTAGTTCTGCCTGGAATCAGCTGCTCCAACCGATCCTCTAACTCAGGAGCGGAACCTGTTATTACACATAGGAGGATATGAGCCTTGCTCTCTCTGAGATAGAACCCCATGACCACTCGGCCTGCCAGAGAGAACACACGCAAACAGAGGTGCGCACACACACACACGTGCACAAACAAACACACATACACTCTCATATCTCTCTCTCCGGGGGAGGATGTCACTGTGTAAATGTAAAGGAGTCCCATAAAAGGATCAGAAGGTATACTGTGAAATCTGGTGAATGAGCCTGTTTTGGAAAAAAAGGCCCTCAAGGACCCCAGGAAGAGACAGGATTAAGTCAACAAACGCTGTCCGTCCTTCATGGGGCTTACTACGTTTGTTCTTCATCATGCTAGTTATTCATCGTTTAACTTGTTGTTCCTTTATTATTTGTCATCTTTTATATTCTATTGTATCAGTCCGTAGTGCTTTATTGAAACAAGCTTGGAAATCCATGGGACTGTGTTCTTGGGGATTTAACAACTACCTGACTGAATTTCAATCAAGCAGCGGTTTTACCTGGGCTCTCCAGCTCAGCCAGTCATTGCATGATTATCTTCTATATGGCCTGTAAGACATAGCTGAATCTCTCACATCCATATTCATGGATACTGTTCATCTGCAGTGTAGCAATCACATCTCTTGCTCTCCCCTTCTCTCTCAACCCCCTCCTTCGCACCCTTCCACGTTGCACGCTCTTCCGTCACTCACCTCCCACAATCCCCCCTGCCTGCAGGTGCAGTTGCAGCCAGTCAGTGTGACAGAGGAAGCAGTGTTCTGCCTTTGATGGGCTCCATGTTTGACAATATGAGAAGGAGTCAAGCGCTCCCCAGCAAATCAGACAGATCCATAGCCTCAGCTCACAGCGACTCACTGAAAGACAGATAGCGAAGTAGGAAGATGGAGGGAGGGAGGAAAAACATGTATCGCAGAGACAGGTTAGAGAGAAGCAAAAATAATTGTACAGCGGTCTAGGTCTTTTGTTGTGTATCACAACATCCCTTACTCCCTCCATCTGCCTCCCTCCCTCTTTTTACAGGGTGACTCCAGCAGGCCATGTCTAGCTGCAGTGTGTCAGTGTCTGCAGTTTTCCTTGACTCTCAGCTCATTATCTTACATTACAAGCCCTGCTCCCTTCTCCGGTTTTCTCTTTGCAATCAGCTGGCTGCGTTTCTGTCTTTCTCTCTTCGTTTCTCTCTCTCGCCCTCCCCCAGTCTCTCCCTCCCTAGTTCTCTCTCCCCCTGCGGAGAGGTTATTACTCTGTTGACAGAAGAGCGCAAGCTGCTTTCACCTCAACTACATATCCCAGAGAAATGAGCACATTTCCCCTAAACTACATATCCCAGGGAAATGAGCACATTTCATCTAAACTATATATCCCAGAGAAATGAGCACCTTTCACCTCAACTACATAGCCTAGAGAAATTAGCACATTTCCCCTAAACTACAAATCAAATCAAATCAAATTGTATTTGTCACATACACATGGTTAGCAGATGTTAATGCGAGTGTAGCGAAATGCTTGTGCTTCTAGTTCCGACAATGCAGTGATAACCAACAAGTAATCTAACTAACAATTCCAAAACTACTGTCTTATACACAGTGTAAGGGGATAAGGAATATGTACATAAGGATATATGAATGAGTGATGGTACAGAGCAGCATACAGTAGATGGTATCGAGTACAGTATATACATATGAGATGAGTATGTAGACAAAGTAAACAAAGTGGCATAGTTAAAGTGGCTAGTGACATAAGGATGCAGTCGATGATCTAGAGTACAGTATATACGTATGCATATGAGATGAATAATGTAGGGTAAGTAACATTATATAAGGTAGCATTGTTTAAAGTGGCTAGTGATATATTTACATTATTTCCCATTATTAAAGTGGCTGGAGTTGGGTCAGTGTCAATGACAGTGTGTTGGCAGCAGCCACTCAATGTTAGTGGTGGCTGTTTAACAGTCTGATGGCCTTGAGATAGAAGCTGTTTTTCAGTCTCTCGGTCCCAGCTTTGATGCACCTGTACTGACCTCGCCTTCTGGATGATAGCGGGGTGAACAGGCAGTGGTTCGGGTGGTTGATGTCCTTGATGATCTTTATGGCCTTCCTGTAACATCGGGTGGTGTAGGTGTCCTGGAGGGCAGGTAGTTTGCCCCCGGTGATGCGTTGTGCAGACCTCACTACCCTCTGGAGAGCCTTACGGTTGAGGGCGGAGCAGTTGCCGTACCAGGCGGTGATACAGCCTGCCAGGATGCTCTCGATTGTGCATCTGTAGAAGTTTGTGAGTGCTTTTGGTGACAAGCCGAATTTCTTCAGCCTCCTGAGTTTGAAGAGGCGCTGCTGCGCCTTCTTCACGACGCTGTCAGTGTGAGTGGACCAATTCAGTTTGTCTGTGATGTGTATGCCGAGGAACTTAAAACTTGCTACCCTCTCCACTACTGTTCCATCGATGTGGATAGGGGGGTGTTCCCTCTGCTGTTTCCTGAAGTCCACAATCATCTCCTTAGTTTTGTTGACGTTGAGTGTGAGGTTATTTTCCTGACACCACACTCCGAGGGCCCTCACCTCCTCCCTGTAGGCCGTCTCGTCGTTGTTGGTAATCAAGCCTAACACTGTTGTGTCGTCCGCAAACTTGATGATTGAGTTGGAGGCGTGCGTGGCCACGCAGTCGTGGGTGAACAGGGAGTACAGGAGAGGGCTCAGAACGCACCCTTGTGGGGCCCCCCGTGTTGAGGATCAGCGGGGAGGAGATGTTGTTGCCTACCCTCACCACCTGGGGGCGGCCCGTCAGGAAGTCCAGTACCCAGTTGCACAGGGCGGGGTCGAGACCCAGGGTCTCGAGCTTGATGACGAGCTTGGAGGGTACTATGGTGTTGAATGCCGAGCTGTAGTCGATGAACAGCATTCTCACATAGGTATTCCTCTTGTCCAGGTGGGTTAGGGCAGTGTGCAGTGTGGTTGAGATTGCATCGTCTGTGGACCTATTTGGGCGGTAAGCAAATTGGAGTGGGTCTAGGGTGTCAGGTAGGGTGGTGATATGGTCCTTGACTAGTCTCTCAAAGCACTTCATGATGACGGAAGTGAGTGCTACGGGGCGGTAGTCGTTTAGCTCAGTTACCTTAGCTTTCTTGGGAACAGGAACAATGGTGGCCCTCTTGAAGCATGTGGGAACAGCAGACTGGTATAGGGATTGATTGAATATGTCCGTAAACACACCGGCCAGCTGGTCTGCGCATGCTCTGAGGGCGCGGCTGGGGATGCCGTCTGGGCCTGCAGCCTTGCGAGGGTTAACACGTTTAAATGTCTTACTCACCTCGGCTGCAGTGAAGGAGAGACCGCATGTTTTCGTTGCAGGCCGTGTCAGTGGCACTGTATTGTCCTCAAAGCGGGCAAAAAAAGTTATTTAGTCTGCCTGGGAGCAAGACATCCTGGTCCGTGACTGGGCTGGGTTTCTTCTTGTAGTCCGTGATTGACTGTAGACCCTGCCACATGCCTCTTGTGTCTGAGCCATTGAATTGAGATTCCACTTTGTCTCTGTACTGACGCTTAGCTTGTTTAATAGCCTTGCGGAGGGAATAGCTGCATTGTTTATATTCGGACATGTTACCAGACACCTTGCCCTGATTAAAAGCAGTGGTTCGCGCTTTCAGTTTCACGCGAATGCTGCCATCACAATCCACGGTTTCTGGTTTGAGAATGTTTTTATCGTTGCTATGGGAACGACATCTTCGACGCACGTTCTAATGAACTCGCACACCGAATCAGCGTATTCGTCAATATTTCCATCTGACGCAATACGAAACATGTCCCAGTCCACGTGATGGAAGCAGTCTTGGAGTGTGGAGTCAGCTTGGTCTGACCAGCGTTGGACAGACCTCAGCGTGGGAGCCTCTTGTTTTAGTTTCTGCCTGTAGGCAGGGATCAGCAAAATGGAGTCGTGGTCAGCTTTTCCGAAAGGGGGGCGGGGCAGGGCCTTATATGCGTCGCGGAAGTTAGAGTAACAATGATCCAAGGTTTTACCACCCCTGGTTGCGCAATCGATATGCTGATAAAATTTAGGGAGTCTTGTTTTCAGATTAGCTTTGTTAAAATCCCCAGCTACAATGAATGCAGCCTCCGGATAAATGGTTTCCAGTTTGCAAAGAGTTAAATAAAGTTCGTTCAGAGCCATCGATGTGTCTGCTTGGGGGGGATATATACGGCTGTGATTATAATCGAAGAGAATTCTCTTGGAAGATAATGCGGTCTACATTTGATTGTGAGGAATTCTAAATCAGGTGAACAGAAGGATTTGAGTTCCTGTATGTTTCCTTCATCACACCATGTCTCGTTAGTCATGAGGCATACGCCCCCGCCACTCTTCTTACCAGAAAGATGTTTGTTTCTGTCGGCGCGATGCGTGGAGAAACCCGTTGGCTGCACCGCATCGGATAGCGTCTTCCCAGTAAGCCATGTTTCCGTGAAGCAGAGAACGTTGCAGTCTCTGATGTCCCTCTGGAATGCTACCCTTGCTCGGATTTCGTCAACCTTGTTGTCAAGAGACTGGACATTGGCAAGAAGAATGCTGGGGAGTGGTGCGCGATGTGCCCTTTTTCGGAGTCTGACCAGAACACCGCCTCGTTTCCCTCTTTTTCGGAGTCGTTTCCTTGGGTCGCTGCATGCGATCCATTCCGTTGTCCTGTTTGTAAGGCAGAACACAGGATCCGCGTCGCGGAAAACATATTCTTGGTCGTACTGATGGTGAGTTGACGCTGATCTTATATTCAGTAGTTCTTCTCGACTGTATGTAATGAAACCTAAGATGACCTGGGGTACTAATGTAAGAAATAACACGTAAAAAAACAAAAAACTGCATAGTTTCCTAGGAACGCGAAGCGAGGCGGCCATCTCAGTCGGCGCCGGAAGTCTGGATCCCAGAGAAATGAGCACATTTCCCCTCAACTACATATCCCAGAGAAATGAGCACCTTTCACCTCAACTACATATCCCAGAGAAATTAGCACATTTCCCCTAAACTACATATCCCAGAGAAATTAGCACATTTCCCCTAAGCTACATATCCCAGAGAAATTAGCACATTTCACCTCAACTACATATCCCAGAGAAATGAGCACATTTCCCCTAAACTACATATCCCAGAGAAATGAGCACATTTCCCCTCAACTACATATCCCAGAGAAATGAGCACCTTTCACCTCTACTACATATCCCAGAGAAATGAGCACCTTTCACCTAAACTACATATCCCAGAGAAATGAGCACCTTTCACCTAAACTCTACATTTCCTTCAGAAAGTACTCACACCCCTTGACTTTTGACATATTTTGTTACAGCCTGCCTACACACAATACTTCATAATGTCAAAGTGGATATTTTTTTGAAATTATTATTTTGAAATGAATAAAACATGAAAAGTATTCAACCCCTTTGTTATGGCAAGGCTAAATAAGTTCAGGAGTAAACATTTGATTAAAAAGTCACATAATAAGTTGCATGGACTCACTCTGTAATAATAGTGTTTAACATGATTTTTGAATGACTACCTCATCTCTGTACAATTATCTATAGGGTCCCGCAGTCAAGCAGTGAATTTCAAACACATATTCAACCACAAAGACCAGGCAGAGAGAGCCAGGGTGGTCCGTCGCTCCAGTGCCTTGCCGTTCACCTTTGCACTCCTGGGACAGACTACACTCAACCATAGGACCTACTGAAGAGATGAGTCTTCAATTAAAACTTAAAGGTTGAGACCGAGTCTGAATCTCCCACATGGATAGGCAGACCATTCCATAAAAATTGAGCTCTATAGGAGAAAGCCCTGCCTCCAGCTGTTTGCTTTGAAATTCTAGGGACAATTAGGAGGCCTGCGTCTTGTGACCGTAGCGAACCCGTAGGTACGTACAGCAGGACCAAATCGGAGAGATATGTTGGAGCAAGTCCATGTAATGCTTTGTAGGTTAGCAGTAAAACATTGAAATCAGCCCTAGCCTTAACAGAAAGCCAGTGTAGAGAGGCAACCACTGGAGTAATGTGTTTGGTACTAACTTAATTTTGGGACAAAAAGTTTGGTTTTTGCAATGTTACAAAGATGGAAAAAAGCTACCCTTGAAATATTCTTGATATGTTACGTGTATTGACTCAGGGGTGTGAATACTTATGTAAATGAGATACTTATGCATTTAATTTTCAATAACTTTGTAAACATTTCATAAAACATGTTTTCACTTTGTCATTTATGGGGTATTTTGTGTAGATTGGTGTGAAAAAAAATACATGTAATCCATTTTGAATTGAAGCTGTAACACAACAAAATGTGGAATAAGTCAAGGGGTATGAATACTTTCTGAAGGCACTGTATACCAGAGGCACTAGCAACCTTCACCTCAATTACATATCCCAAAGACACTAGCACCTTTCACGTAAACCCCTGGAGCAAATTAGGGTTAAGTGTCTTGCTTATGTCTCAGTGGCACGAGCACCTATCAGGAGAGAAAATAAAAGAGAAGGGTTGTGTAGAGAAGGTTGTGACAAGAGAGGGAACATAAAGTATTTATAGAGAAGAGGAGAGAAAGAACAGAGGAGAGGGCCAGTGTGGAAGAGGAGAAGAGCAAAGAAGGGAAAGAAGATGAGAGAGGGGTGGAGGGGAGGGCTGAGGGGACAGAGAAGTGAACATCATCCATTACTGTGTGTTGGGGCTAGTTCTGCCACACACATGCCCTGGGAACTAGAGGTCGACCGATTATGATTTTTCAACGCCGATACCGTTTATTGGAGGACCCAAAAAAAAGCCGATACCGATTAATCGGACGATATTTATATATATTTGTTATAATGACAATTACAACAATACTGAATGAACAATGAACACTCATTTTTAACTTAATATAATACATAAATAAAATCTATTTAGTCTCAAATAATGAAACATGCTCAATTTGGTTTAAATAATGTAAAAACACCGTGTTGTAGAAGAAAGTAAAAGTGCAATATGTGCCATATAAAAAAGCTAACGTTTAAGTTCCTTGCTCAGAACATATGAAAACTGGTGGTTCAATATTCTCAGTTCTTCAATATTCCCAATTAAGAAGTTTTAGGTTGTAGGGATAGGAATTATGACGCGTCGACTATTTCTCTCTATACCATTTGTATTTCATATACCTTTGACTATTAGATGTTCTAATAGGCACTTTAGTATTGTCAGCCAAATCTCAGGAGTTGATAGGTTTGAAGTCATAAACAGCTCTGAGCAATACTTGAAGCACAGAGCTGTTTATGAGCATTGCTCAGAGCTGCTGGCAAACACAGTAAAGTTTGAATGAATGCTTACGAGCCTGCTGCTGCCTACCACCGCTCAGTCAGACTGCTCTATGAAATATCAAATCATAGACTTATTTATAATATAATAAACACAGAAATACGAGCATTTGGTCATTAATAAGGTCTAATTCGGAAACTATCATTTAGAAAACAAAACATTTATTCTCTCAGTGAAATACGGAACCGTTCCATATTATTAGAACGGTTGGCAACGCTAAGTTTAAATATTGCTGTTACATTGCACAACTTTCAATATTATGTAATAATTATGTACAATTCTGGCAAATTAATTCGCAACGAGCCAAGTGGCCCAAAATGTTGCATATACCCCGACTCTGCGTGCAATGAAGGCAAGAGAAATGACACAATTTCCCTCGTTAATATCGCCTGCTAACATTAATTTCTTTTAACTAAATATGCAGGTTAAAAATATATACTTCTGCGTATTGATTTTAAGAAAGGCATTGATGTTTATGGTTAGGTACATTTGTGCAAAGACAGTGCTTTTTTCAGCAATGCGCTTTTGTTAAATCACCACCCGTTTGGCGAAGTTGAAGTAGTTTGACGAAGTTGAAGCTGTGATTCGATGATAAATTAACAGCCACCACATTGATTATATGCAACGCAGGAAAAGCTAGTTAAACTAGTAATATCATCAACCATGTGTAGTTAACTAGTTGCTCCTACCCTCTACTTTTTTGAACATTTTGTTAAAAATCGCGCAACATTTCAGCGCCCTGCTACTCATGCCAGGAATATAGTACGTTCATATGGTTAGAATGTGTGTATAGGAAACCCTCGGACGTGTTTAAAACTGGTTAAATCACGACTGTGGCTATTACATAACGTGCGTTACATCGGAAAGCGCAGGAAAACCTGATCACAGAAAATGGAAATAAATATCCTTGCGCCACTTCCAGCAATTGTTAACAGTGAGCCGAATTAGATAAGACCGAGCATTCAACTCCCACAGCATCCCCATGCAGTCGAGTATCTTAGAATTTAATCCTCTTTGATTCTTGGTTGAACCGAAGAGGGGCATTGATGTTCCGCCCAGATCATTCCGGAAGAGCTCTCTCCTGAAATTTTTTCCAAGACGACAGCTAATGATATGTACATCGCCTACGGTTGATTTTTATCGCTTTAACGACTAATACCTAAAGTAGCATTACAAACGTATTTCAAGTGTTTTGTGAAAGTTTATCGTCTACTTTTTGAATTTAAAAAAATGACGTTACGTTGTGAAATCGCTGTTTTTTTCGTTTATCACACAGTCTACATATAACGATATCTTGGCTTTATATGGCCCGATTTAATCGAAATAAAGACCCAATAGTGTTTATGGGACATCTAGGAGTGCCAACAAAGAAGATGGTGAAAGGTAATGACTGTTTTCTATTTTATTGTGCGGTTTGTGTAACGCCGAAATGCTAATTATTTTGTTTACGTCCCCTGCTGTGCTTTTCTGTTGTAGTGTATTGGTGCATGCTATCAGATAATAGCTTCTCATGCTGTCGCCGAAAAGCATTTTAAAAATCTGACTTGTTGCCTGGATTCACAACGAGTGTAGCTTTAATTTGATACCCTGCATGTGTATTTTAATGAACTTTTGAGTTTTAACTAATACTATTAGCATTTAGCGTAGCGCATTTGCATTTCCAGAGCTCTAGTTGGGACGCAAGCGTCCCAGGTAGAGGTAAGAGGTTAACTAGTGATTATGTGAAGATTGATTGTTTTTTATAAGATATGTTTAATGATAGCTAGCAACTTAACTTGGCTCCTTGCTGCACTCGCATAACAGGTAGTCAGCCTGCCACGCAGTCTCCTCGTGGAGGGCAATGTAATCGGCATCAAAAATGCCGATTACGGATTATTATGAAAACTTGAAATCGGTCCTAATTTATCGGACATGCCGATGAATCGGTCGACCTCGACTGGGAACACGGAATAAAGCGCTCTCACGAACGTTATCACCCCTCCCATTCCCCACTCAACATCTTTCTGATTCCCTATCCCACCACTCCTCCAGCCTCTGCAGAATTATCACCATTTATTCGGAGTGGGAGAGAGGGAGAAGCGGTGAGAGTGAGAAGAAGGAGGGATGATCATTAAGAGGGAGCGTGGCCAGGGATCTGCTCCCATCAGCTGAGTAGTCTGGGACCGGCAGAGCCGCATGGCTGGAGCTCAATTCCACCACTCACACTCCTTTAATAGGAGCAGGAAGAGTAGGATGACTGATACTGCATGGCAGGGGAGCTCGACAGAGAAAGAGACTTGTGGTAGTTTTCATTAGGTGAGGGGAGTTCCTTACTAATTAGTGACCTTAATTCATCAAACAAGTACAACGGTGGAGCGAAAATCTGCAGACACTCGGCTCTCTGTGGAATGAGTTTGACACGTGTTTTAAGCGCACTGTTTAATTAAATCATTGAGACACAAATGACTCAAGAGGGAGCGGGATGGCCACGTTGTGAAAAAAAAAAAAAAGCTGCCTCAGCTGCATCGTTCTTAACACCAATATGCTGGTTAACTTTTATTATGCACATAGCAACATATAGGGAAAGGAGTCAATTCAACAGCACAAGTATATTCTGCACTGTAGTATATGTTTCATGACCGCAGACAGCGACCGCTATCAAACGCAGGAGAAAGCGCATTTGTAATAAAATTATATTATATTTATTAGTGTCGCACCATTATTCTAACATAATATAACCATATACAATTACAGTTGCATGTCTTAGAGTGATGGACTGTGCCATTCCGGTGGCCTCCACAATGGATTAGTCCGCTGAGAGAGGCGCGAATCAGAACGGTGTCTTGTGCACCATGAAAAAAAAAAAATCTATTTGCGACTGCTCGACTAAAGAAATCTCAGTTGACCAAACAATCCACTAATTAACTAAATGAGGTCAGCTTCAAGACAGACGAGACAGGACAGACAAGACAAGACAGGACAGATAAGACAGACAAGACAGGACAGGACAGACAAGACAGACAGACAAGACAGAACAGATGAGCAGATACCTCCTGTCCAGAGAGGTAGTAGGCGGCCAGCAGTCCTCCGATGAAGCGGATGTTGACCTCGAAGACAGATACCTCAGCATTCTGAAGAAACAGAGGGGAGAATCAGCCAGAGAAAGAGAGAAAGTGAGAGAGCGAAAGAAAGAAAGACACCGCACAGAACTGCCAGAGCAGCCTTGTGCCAAAACCACATCAGATGTCTTGCACAGTAATACCAAACACTAAGTGTGTGTAATGGCACACATTCCTGAATTCAAATAGCCTACCATTCAGACCAAGGCTGGAACACCAAATTAATGTCTGACTAATACAGAGAACACCTTTACAAGTTCTACCACAAGCACAGCCTGATTCCCTATGTAATAACCTCAATGGGCTGTTAATCCAACTGTCACCCTGGGAGAGTGGAGAAGGGGAAGACATGGGAGGGGAGATTTGTTAAAGTGGGTGTTGAGGCACCCCGGCCGTGTCGTGCTCCCCCTCTGAAGGACGGTGGTGAGAACTCTTAAAGCTCCTCGTCAGCATCCATCTCCCCTTCAGCACCGCTACCTGTTTACAATGACACTTACGTGCCAGACAGAGAGCGCGGTCATAAAACCACCCTGTGTTGGCACAACTGCGCAGCACAACAAAATGATCGCCGTCATACGGGTGACCCACACAAACTGCACAGGACAACAAAAATAAAAAAGTGTCATTCAGGTTCTGCACACAAACAATCAGACATGACAATCATTCGCAGTCATTCAGGTGTCTCACTCTAATTAGTGTCATTCAGGTGTCTCACTCTAATTAGTGTCATTCAGGTGTCTCACACTAATTAGTGTCATTCAAGGTGTCTCACACTAATTAGTGTCATTCAAGGTGTATCACACTAATTCGTGTCATTCAGGTGTCTCACACTAATTCGTGTCATTCAGGTGTCTCACACTAATTCGTGTCATTCAGGTGTCTCACACTAATTCGTGTCATTCAGGTGTCTCACACTAATTCGTGTCATTCAGGTGTCTCACACTAATGAGTGTCATTCAGGTGTCTCACACTAATGAGTGTCATTCAGGTGTCTCACACTAATGAGTGTCATTCAGGTGTCTCACTTATTCGTGTCATTCAGGTGTCTCACTTATTCGTGTCATTCAGGTGTCTCACACTAATTCGTGTCATTCAGGTGTCTCACACTAATTCGTGTCATTCAGGTGTTTCACACTAATTCGTGTCATTCAGGTGTTTCACACTAATTCGTGTCATTCAGGTGTCTCACACTCTAATTAATGCCATGCAGGTGTTTCACACTCTAATTAATGCCATTCAGGTGTTTCACACTAATTAATGCCATTCAGATGTCTCACACTCTAATTAGTGTCATTCATGTGACTCCTATAAAGACATGAATTTATAATGTTTAAGGTGACAGCTGACAGATATACTTTAACTGCAGTGCTTCAACTCCTTCGATATATACGATGTAACATTTAAAAAAGTGTAACATGTAACATTTAAAACATGTCAGAAATTTCCTTGGAAACCATCTGAATGTTACTCCATATTAAATTAGGTTTATCTAATCCGAGTGGGACATCATGTACTAATTAATCTCCCACGTGCTATCGATTCACATCAAATCTTACTTTAAACTCTGGTAAATTAATTCCTAACCCAGTGTTGGCTAAACAGACTCCATTAATTCAGTCATTTTTAAAGCGTGACGATTAATTTCCGACTGCATTGAGAGTCATCCATCATCGCAGGGTGCTGTAGCACAGGCCTTCCAGGAGCCATCCAGCTAACAATGACTCACCACAAAGGACAGCCCAACATGGCAGCTAATTAATCATTCATTAGTAGAGGCTTTAACACATGTACGAGCTCACACACACACACACTGCACACACACACACATCGCACACACACACAACCGTCTCACACACACAACCATCGCACACACACAACCGTCGCATACACACACCCGTCGCATACACACACCCGTCGCACACACACACACGTCGCACACACACACACGTCGCACACACACCCTCACTCCCTCTATGAAGCCGTAAGCCCATGATTAAGTTTGACAAAGACTGATGTCTTTAATATAGTCAGTAACTGGAAATCTTTGCTCTCATTTTAGCCTGGAAGTAAGAAGCAACAAAGGAGAGGAGCATGGGTTTGATGCAAACATTCAGCTCAAACAAACCTTTCATTTACACTGAAGTCTAAGTACAGAAGATTCAAATTATATTTTGTAACCACCGCAAGCTACAAAACACTTCTTCAAAACACAACTATTTTGAAGAACTTGAAATCATTCCCGTTTCTCATTTGGGAATTGCTATTTTCATCAGAGGCTGAGAAGGGAGGGAGATCAGGGAATAACATCCATGACAGTTTATGAGTAACTGTTAATGCCTAAATACAGGGAGTGTGGAGGCATTACAGATAGAACTGATCTAGATCAACACTCCCACTTCAGATTACTAACATCCACTCCTCCAATTTTGCTCTCTCATCTCTTTCTCCCTCCCTCCCTCCCTCCCCCGTCCGTCCCTCCCTTCCAACCTTCTGTTCGTCCATCCCTCCATCTACATTGATCTGTCTCTCCCTCCCTCTCCTTTTGTCCGTCAGTCTCTCCCTCCCGCCCTCTCCTTCCTTCCGTCCCTCCAGTCTGTCTCTTCTGAGAGGGACGGACGGACGGA